>NC_134689.1:69865085-69925085 GCF_050947455.1 Rhinoderma darwinii
ATGTATGTATATTGATTAACTGTAGTATATATGGTAGATGTGGCTGTGGCTATATTGGTTTAAATTGTTTATTATAAAATAGATGTTTCAATATAATCGTCCGACTATGTTAGTTCTCAATAGAGAGTACAATTGGTGATTGTACTTATAGGTTGGGAAAAGAAAAGAAAGAATGAAAGGGGAGCGCGATGTACACATATATTAGGTTAATGGTATTACCTCAATTGTATTAGTTGACCAGGATGTATATGTATTGTTTAGAAGGTCAGTGGTTGGTATTGATTATCAAATGAGAAGTAAAAGTAAAAGTAAAAGGTAGAAAGAATGCGCAGATATGAATAGAAAAGAAAATACGGAAGGTGTAAGAAAAATAGTGTCTACTGCAAGACATGGTGGCTTAAAAAATGTAACGTGCAAAAAATCTATAACATGCACGTTGCATTATTAAAATAGTGTGAACCTTGACATATTAGATATATTAAATGTTTATTTAGAATAAACACTGAAAAAACGACGTTAGTTGGAATTGGATACTTCCAAGATGACTATTATATATCTAGTATCTTATGGATATAGGTAAGTAGGTACATGGCATTGCAGAATATTCATATGTAATATTAATGTCATAATTATAGTATCTGCATATCAAGTATTGTGTGGTTGGGGCCGATGTTGTACTAAACTGGACCAAATGTGCTTGGATATATATTAGTTAGTTGTATATATTGCAATAACATATAAAGGGTAGAAATGGAAGTTGAGTACATGCATTAATAATGGAGGCTCAAATCATTTCTTATGTTGAGACCATTAGGGAAACGGGTGTTCAGCCTGAAGATCCAATAGGCTTCACGTTGGTAAATTTTATGTTGCAGGTCCCCCCCTATTTTAGGTAAATGAACTTTTTCGATGGCTTGGCATTGAAATGATTTGATTACTCTATTGTGCTGATATATAAAATGCTTGGCTGCATTAGAGGTATTAATGATGTTCTGGTTGCGGATATAGCTCAAATGCTCTAGTATTCTAATTTTAAGTTTTCTGCTAGTGCACCCGACATATTTTAATTTGCATTCTGTGCATTCGATAATGTAAATAACTGCGGTAGAGTTACAGTTGATGTAATTTTGCACTGTGAAAGTGGTTGTGTTGTCTGCGTTGGAAAAGGTTTTACTAGGGTGAGCATAGGAAAAGGTTTTGCATGGATATTGCCCGCATTTATAAAAGCCTTTATTTTCTAGCCAGGTCGTTTTTGTTTCATTTGGTGAAAAAAATGAGGGAGAAAGGGAGCTACCGAGTGACGGAGCCTTTCGTGCAACTATTCTGACTCCTTCTTGGAGAATGGAGCGTAGACTATCATCGTCAAGTAGAATAGGTAAATATTTGTTTATTATACGTTTAATTTCGGAAAATTGGTTACTTTGTTGTAATATCAGAGTGGGTACATGATGATCAGGTTCTTTGGATTTGTTAGATTCACTCAGTAGATTATTTTTTGCCAATTTGGCTGTGATGGTGTTAGCCCTGTTGAGTGACCAATTTGAGTAACCTCTGTTTTGTAGTCTAGAGTGTATTTGTTTTTGTTCAATATTGAATTGTTTATTGGAACTGCAATTTCTTCTCGCTCGGTACATTTCTCCCACGGGAATGCTCATGATGGTTTTTTTCGAGTGGTTGCTGTTCCCATGTAATATGGTATTTGCGGAGGTTGGTTTATGATGTGTTTTGGATTCAATTATTAAACCTTCTGATCCTTTTAGTTCTAGATCCAGGAACACAATGTCAGTTTTATTGTAACTGTGGGTGAATTTGAGATTGTGAGAATTATCATTCATGTATTCCAGAAATTTAGGGATGGTAAGAACATCTCCTTTCCAAATGAACAACAGATCATCAATATATCTCTTGTACCATTCAATGTGATGTCCAAAAAGATTGTTGGTAGAAAAAATGGCATGTTCCTCCCACCATGCCATCACTAGGTTGGCTATTGACGGGGAGAATTTGGCTCCCATAGAAACCCCCTTAAGTTGTAAGTAGAATTTACCATTAAATTGAAAAAAATTATGAGTCATGAGAAACATCAATACCTCCAAGATATATTTTTGGAAATTTTTGGTGTATACACTGTGAGTGGCTAGATGGTGTTCTAGAGCGACGTATGCAGTCTGGTGGGGGATCGAAGTGTATAAAGACACTACGTCACAGGTAAGCCATGAATATTCTTTTTTCCATATTTTGTGTTGAAAAGAGCGCAAGACGTCTCGTGTGTCTCTCAAAAAAGCTGGGGTTTGCTGAGCTAATGGCTGTAGTAGTGCGTCCAGCCATTCAGATAATTTTTCTAGGATGGAACCGATGCCTGAGACTGTCGGGCGCATGGGTGGGGGTTTTATTTGTTTATGAATTTTGGGGAGGGCATGTATTATTGGTATAATCGGCTGTTCGATGTAAATATAGTTAATTTGTTTCTGATTAATATGTCCATTTTTGAGACCTTCATCCAGAAGCCGTTTCATTTTAATTTGGATTCTTTCCGTGGGGTTGTTTTCTAATTTTTTGTATGTCTGTTCGTCTGATAGAAGATCCAGTATGGACGCTTTGTAGTCGGATTTGTCCATGACGGCTATCCCTCCCCCTTTATCAGCCATTTTGATTATAATTTCTTTGTTATTTTGAAGTGACTTCACTGCATTTTTTAATCTGTGGGGAAGGTTAGATTTGTATTTGGTCTGGTTTACTTTGTCGGACAACACTTGAAGTTCTTTTTCTAATATTGTCTGAAAGGTGTCCATTGAGTCAGTCCTTGATTTGATAGGATAATATTTAGTATTTGTTGTTGAAAAATTGCATAATTTGTTTGTGGTATTAGTTTCTGGATTGAGACTATCTGTACGAAGACTGTCTAAACAAGCAATAGTTTGAAGTTCTTGAAAAGAAAAAAAGGCTGTAGGTTGATCATTGTTATCTTGTGAAGATACATCATATGAATCTGTTTGTTCCACTATAGTATGGAACGGTGCCATTGTGGAATCTTCAACCGGATTCATTTGTTCAAAGCTTGAATGGTACGATGTAGAGGTAGGGTTCTCAGACAGTGTTCTATGACCACTTGTTATAGGACTTGACAATGAAGTGTTATTTTGAGTTGTGGATTGTTGGTCAGAAATAAGAAAGTGTCGTTTGATGGTAAGATTTCTTACGAATTTATTGATATCAAGAATAGTACGGAAGATGTCAAAATTATTATTCGGTGCAAAGTTGTGACCGAGCCTCAGGTTCGGGTCCACTTGAAACCCTACAGAGTCCCTGAAGCTCGTAGACAAGCCATATCTGAGGAGGTCAAGAAAATGCTAGACCTTGGGATTATTGAAGAGTCAAAAATTGAATGGTCAAGTCCCATTGTATTGATTCCGAAACCAGATGGGTCATTGCGTTTCTGTAACGACTTCCGCAAGTTAAATGAGATGTCAAAGTTTGGCGCATACCCAATGCCAAGAGTTGACGAGTTAATAGAGAGACTGGGCCATTCAAGGTATTTTTCAACACTTGATTTAACCAAAGGCTATTGGCAAGTACCCCTCACGGAGGGCGCCAAAGAGAAAACTGCGTTCATCACCCCGGATGGTCTGTTTCAATATATTTCTTTACCATTTGGGCTACATGGGGCTCCAGCAACCTTTCAAAGGTTAATGGTATAGTCCTCAAACCCCATCGTCGGTATGCTTCAGCATATCTGGACGACATTATAATCTTTAGTGATGACTGGGAAAGCCACTTACCAAAAGTACAAGCAGTACTAAACTCCCTCAGAGCCGCGGGTTAACAGCAAACCCAAAGAAATGTTCCTTAGGCTTGGAGGAAGCACGGTATCTGGGGTACATAATTGGGAGAGGGGTGATAAAGCCACAGGTCAACAAAGTTGAGGCTATCCAAAACTGGCCCCAGCCCTCAACCAAAAAGCAGGTCAGATCTTTTCTAGGAATTGTAGGTCATTACCGCAGGTTCATTCCAAACTTTGCCAGCACAGCAGCGCCCCTGACAGATCTTACCAAGGGAAGTAAGTCTGTCATGATCAAGTGGGACACGAAGGCTGAAAGCGCCTTTCAAGAGTTGAAACTGGCCCTGTGTAACCAACCAGTCTTAGTCACTCCTGACTTCAAAAAGGAGTTTGTTGTCCAAACTGATGCTTCTAATGTGGGGCTCAGAGCAGTTCTGTCACAAGAGGTGGGTGGTGAGGAACATCCTGTGACCTATTTGAGCAGAAAACTTACCCCGGCTGAGAAAAACTATAGCATAGTTGAACGGGAGTGCTTGGCAATTAAGTGGGCACTTGAGTCCCTGAGATATTATTTATTGGGTCGTCGGTTTAGGTTGGTTACAGACCACTCTCCTCTTACGTGGATGTGTCAAGCTAAAGAGAGAAATGCAAGAGTTACACTGTGGTTTCTTACTTTGCAGAACTTCAAATATACTGTGGAACACAGAGCAGGAAAACTGCAGGGCAATGCTGACGCTTTGTCTAGGACACACTGCCTTGTAGCTAAATGTGTCCGATCCCACGGGCTCGAACAGAGGAAGAGGGTATGTGAGACAGTGACAGGTAAAGTCATTGAGGGAAGGTATATTTCCCCTAGAATCCTGTCATATGTATCCTAGGCTCCAGGGAATTAGTAATTCTTGCAATAGAAAGCTCTAGTTTTCCAATCTCGGCTTAAGGAAAAGCCGGAAAAAAGGGCCTGGAGTTGGATTGGAGAAGAGCAGGGCGGGTTTCCCAATCCCTAGTCCATCTCTGTTTGTAGGACAAGGCTGCTGCTCAATTAGCTGCACCTGTAGCCTGTGTATAAAAAGGTGCAGACACAGTGTGTGGGAGTCTCACCCCTCACTCAGACTGGAGACTACTAAGGCTGGAGTAGCCTGTATGCTATGTGAGTAAAGACCTGTGTTACTTTGTGTCCAGTGCCTGGTAGGAAGGCACTTGGTATAGTTAGATAATATCTTGTTTAGTTAGTGCTCAGACGAGCAGGATTTATTTTGTATTTTGCCTTGTTGTACAAGAGGCTGTTTCTTTGACAAGAATAAAAACACAGGCAAAGCCCTGTTATGACTTTTAATGCACGGTGTCCCTGTCTCTGGCTACAAAGAAACCGCTGTAGCAACCTCTCCTGATGCTAAACCCTCACAGTATATATATATATATATATATATATATATATGTGTGTGTATGTATATATATATGTGTGTGTTTTATGTATATGTGTATATATATATATATATATATATATATATGTGTGTGTGTGTATATATATACATATATGTGTGTGTGTGTGTGTGTATATATATATGTGTGTGTGTGTGTGTGTGTGTGTGTGTGTGTGTGTGTGTGTGTGTGTGTGTGTGTGTGTGTGTGTGTGTGTGTGTGTGTGCATATATATATATATACAGTGAAGGAAATAAGTATTTGATCCCTTGCTGATTTTGTAAGTTTCCCCACTGTCAAAGTCATGAACAGTCTAGAATTTTTAGGCTAGGTTAATTTTACCGGTGAGAGATAGATTATATAAAAAAAAATAAAGAAAATCACATAGTCAAAATTATATATATTTATTTGCATTGTGCACAGAGAAATAAGTATTTGATCCCCTACCAACCATTAAGAGTTTAGCCTCCTCCAGACCAGTTACACGCTCCATATCAACTTGGTGCCTGCATTAAAGACAGCTGTCTTAAATGGTCACCTGTATAAAAGACTCCTGTCCACAGACTCAATTAATCAGTCTGACTCTAACCTCTACAACATGGGCAAGACCAAAGAGCTTTCTAAGGATGTCAGGGACAAGATCATAGACCTGCACAAGGCTGGAATGGGCTACAAAACCATAAGTAAGACGCTGGGTGAGAAGGAGACAACTGTTGGTGCAATAGTAAGAAAATGGAAGACATACAAAATGACTGTCAATCGACATCGTTCTGGGGCTCCATGCAAAATCTCACCTCGTGGGGTTTCCTTGATCCTGAGGAAGGTGAGAGCTCAGCCGAAAATTACACGGGGGGAACTTGTTAATGATCTCAAGGCAGCTGGGACCACAGTCACCAAGAAAACCATTGGTAACACATTACGCCGTAATGGATTAAAATCCTGCAGTGTCCGCAAGGTCCCCCTGCTCAAGAAGGCACATGTACAGGCACGTCTGAAGTTTGCAAATGAACATCTGGATGATTCTGAGAGTGATTGGGAGAAGGTGCTGTGGTCAGATGAGACTAAAATTGAGCTCTTTGGCATTAACTCAACTCGCCGTGTTTGGAGGAAGAGAAATGCTGCCTATAACCCAAAGAACACCGTCCCCACTGTCAAGCATGGAGGTGGAAACATTATGTTTTGGGGGTGTTTATCTGCTAAGGGCACAGGACTACTTCACCGCATCAATGGGAGAATGGATGGAGCCATGTACCGTCAAATCCTGAGTGACAACCTCCTTCCCTCCACCAGGACATTAAAAATGGCTCGTGGCTGGGTCTTCCAGCACGACAATGACCCGAAACATACAGCCAAGGCAACAAAGGAGTGGCTCAAAAAGAAGCACATTAAGGTCATGGAGTGGCCTAGCCAGTCTCCAGACCTTAATCCCATCGAAAACTTATGGAGGGAGCTGAAGATCCGAGTTGCCAAGCGACAGACTCGAAATCTTAATGATTTACAGATGATCTGCAAAGAGGAGTGGGCCAAAATTCCATCTAACATGTGTGCAAACCTCATCATCAACTACAAAAAATGTCTGACTGCTGTGCTTGCCAACAAGGGATTTGCCACCAAGTATAAAGACTTGTTTGCCAAAGGGATCAAATACTTATTTCTCTGTGCACAATGCAAATAAATATATATAATTTTGACTATGTGATTTTCTATATTTTTTTCTAGATAATCTATCTCTCACTGGTAAAATTAACCTAGCCTAAAAATTCTAGACAGTTCATGTCTTTGACAGTGGGCAAACTTACAAAATCAGCAAGGGATCAAATACTTATTTCCTTCACTGTAATAATTCATACCCTTTTGCTATGACACTTGAAATTTACATATGAGGGCCTCCAATTTCCCTAGATCCTCTTTGGAATGTTTCTACACGTTGATTGGAGTCAACCTGTAGTAAATTCATTTGATTAAAAATTATTTGGAAAGACACACCGCTGTCTATATAAAGTCTCATAGCTAACAATGCATATCAGAACAAAAACCAAGCCATGAGGAAAAAAAGAACTGCCTGTAGAGCTCAGAGACTGGATTGTGTGGAGGCACGGATCTAGAGATGAGTACAATGTTTTTTCAGCTGAACTGATTGTTTCCAAGAGCAAAGTGGCCTCTATAATTCTTAAATGGAAGAAGTTTGGAACAGCCAGGTCTCTTCCTAGGGCTGACCGTCCCACTAAACTAAGGTATTGGGGAGAAGGGCCTTGGTAAGAGAGGTGATCAAGAACCCAATGGTCACGCTGGCTGAGCTCAAAAGATCCTGTCTGCAGATGGGAGAAACTTCAAGCAGGTCAACCATCACTGCAGAACTCCACCAATCTTGGCTTTATGGCAGAGTGGCCTGCAAGAAGCCTCTCCTCAGTAAAAGACACATGAAAGGCCACCTGGAGCTTGCAAAAAAAGCACCTAAAGGACTCACAGACAGTGAGAAACAAGATTCAATGGTCTGATGAAACCAAGATTGAACTTTTTGGCCTTAATTCTAAGCATCATGTCTGTAGGAAAACAGGCACTGCTGGCACCTGCCCAATACCATCCCTACAGTGAAGCATTGCGGTGGCAGCATCATGCTGTGGGTGTATTTTTCAGCGGATCTGACAGGGAAGACCGGTCAGGGTTAAGGGAAAGATGAATGGAGCAAAGTACAGAGAAATTTTTAAGGAAAACCTGATTCAGAGTGCTCTGGACCTCAGACTGGTCCGAAGGTTCACCTTTCAACAAGACAATGAACCTAAGCACACAGCCAAGACAACACAGGAGTCGCTTAGGGATAACTCTGTGAATGTCCTTGAGAGGCCCAGCCAGAGCCCTGACGTGAATCCAATCGAACATCTCTGCAGAGACCTGAAAATGGCTGTCCACCGATGGTTCCGATTCAACCTGACAGAGTTTGAGTGGATCTGCAGAGAAGAATGTCAGAAAATCCCAAATCCAGGTGTGCAAACAAACCTTGTGGCATCATACCCAAGAAGACTGGGGGCTGTTATCGCTGCCAAAGATGTTTCAACTAAGTATTGAGTAAAGGGACTGAATACTTATGTCAATGCAATATTTAATTTTTCCTTTTCTTTTTTATAAATTCTCTTTTTGTAAAAAAAATTCAAGAATAATTAACATAATATTGACATACAGCGTTCCAGTCCACAAAGTCAAGAACAAGATGTTACAAATTTCAAGTTTACAATGTCAGTGAACAAAATATTGCAATACAGGGTAGATGTATCTAGCACAGTGGTTCTTAACCTTATCGGAGGTACTGAACCCCACCAGTTTCATATGCGCATTCACCTAACCCTTCTTAATTGGAAAAATAAAATATGATTTTTTTCAAATTCAAAACATAGGTATATATTTTACTGGTGCACAAAATTAACCATGCATCAACATCACTGTGTTCAAAGAACAAAACCATCAAAACATGATTTTCACACAAAAACATAATAATGAATATTTACCGCAAATCAGTGTGACTTCTGCTCTTGCCTTTCAGAGACCAGTTCAGAAATGCACGGCTTCACCTTGGCAAGTGCCACTCTCATGTCATTTTCGCAACAAAGTCTGTTCCTTTTCTTAGTTTTTATGTCCAGCATCCTCAAAAAGGATTGCACGCAAAGATATGTTGTAACAAACGGTATGAAAATCTCCAGAGCTTTCTTAGTAATAACAGGGTGTGTTACCATTTGTTGACACCAAAACGTTGAGAGCGTAGTTGTTCTGAAGGGTTGCTTTTGAACCTGGCTCTGATGAATTTCAATGATTTCAACGAGGTATTCATCTTTGACATCTGTTGTCTCAACACTAAATGTGAATGGCTGTCTCACCCATGCTGGATATGACTCTCTTGTAGGAAAGTATCCATCGAGAGTCTTTGCAAGCTTATCTAAGTGTGTGGTAATTGCTTGCTTCAGTTCCGCGGGTACAGAAATGTCTCCGATTCCAGATACATCTTCGATCTTACTTACACAGTCGTCCAGGAGGGGAAAGTTTGCAAAGTTATTGTTCTCTGTTCGTCGTTTCCATAACGGTAGCTTTTTTTGAAAAGCCTTCAGATTTTCTTCCGCTTCGATGATGTTGACTCCACCGGCCTTCATCTGTTAATTGAGATGATTGAGAGCTGCGAAGACATCAGCCATGTACGCTAAAATGAGAATGAACTCAGAATTTTTGAAGCAATCTGCATGACAATGTTGCTGCTCTTGGGCTAATTCCACACGCACGGCAAAAACACGATTCAGCACCTGTCCCCGGGATAACCACCAAACGTTAGAATGGTACAGAAGTACCTCGAATTCAGAGCCCATTTCTTTACACAGCTCACTGAAGATGCGGTGCCTCAGAGCACTATTTCACACATAGTTCACGAATTCCACTACAATTTTTAATACTTCAGCCAGTTTTGGAGGCAAGGTTTTTGTTGCCAACGCATGCCTGTGCAGAATACAATGCGTAACAATGATGTGTGGTGCATCGGCTTTCACTAGTGCACCAAAACCAGACTTTCTTCCCAGCATGACTGGAGCTCCGTCCGAACAAACTGCAGAAACCATATCCCACGAAAGAGTGTTGTCTTTGAAAAAGTCATCCACAAGTGTCTTCACATCGGCTGCCTTAGTTGTTATTGTAAGAGGCTTACAAAATAAAAAAATCTTTCTTTATCACGTCGTCTTCCACATAGCGCACGAATACAGCAGGCTGGCTTAGATTGGAAACATCTGTGGTCTCGTCGAGTTGAAGGCTGAATTTTGCCGGGCTTGAAATCAGATATGCAACTACTTGAGTCAAGATGTCTTTACTCATGTCCTCTATTCTGTCGCTGATAGTGTAATTTGAAAGAGGAATTTGGGATAACTTAACTTCAGCCTCTTTTCCCAGCATGATATTCGCCATCTTCAACACAGCTGGTTTTATCAGTGTTTCACCAATGGTGTGTGGTTTGCCCTGCTTTGCGATCAGGTAAGCAACTTCGTACGATGCTGTGAGGATCGGTTTGTTGATGGGTACAAAGCCAAGAACAGGCAGAGTAGCCTTTGCATCGACTCTGGCTCTCTTCACCTTGAATTCAGCGAGCGTTGTATTCTTGTATTTTCCATCTCCATGCAGTTCTCTTAGTTTTGCCGGTGCTAGAATAGAATTGCTCAACTTGGCATTGCAAATCATGCAGTTAGGACGCTGACTCCCATCACGTTCAGTTATACATGTGAATCCATATTGTACATATTCGCCCGACTACTTTCTTTTTTTGCTTGACATAGTTAGTATGAAGGGATTAAAATATTAAGAAAGAAATCACACGACGTACCATCATGACAGTCACAAGTCAACTACTGAGCGCACCAAATTCCAAGCAGCACAGATAGGCCAAGCGAAGTAGCGTGATCACTTGCAGCCAAGGATGGCCAAGAGGGGCGTGTCATGATGAAGCATATGAGTCGGATATGTGTCTTGACCTCCGCCGAACCCCTGAGACTGACTCACCGAACCCTTGGGGTTCGATCGAACCCAGGTTAAGAACCACTGATCTAGCATAATTCACTAAATCCATCAGTCCTGCGGACCTGACGGGTTTAGTGACAGCGGGTCATGCATGTCTCGGACACACCGGATCCATCTGTAAACTATCACATCTAAGTTCATAACTTAGAAGTGATAGATTACAGGTGGATCCTGTGTGTCAGAGACACACAGGACCCACTGTCCCTGAACCCATCAGGTCCGCGGGACTGATGGATTCAGTGAATAGCGCTAGATACAGCTGCTCTGTATAGGGAATACAAAGGAGCAGTATCCAAAAAAGTAAAAAGGATTTTTAATAAAAAGTATTTGTAAAGTTGCACCAAATACACTGATACACCTTTTTGTTTGAAAAAAATAAAAATTGCCATGCAAAGGTGTACATAGCCTTTAACGCTTTGATCGCCGCAGTTCGTGACAGCGGCACGATCAAAGATGTCTCCCCGGTGAAGGGCTTGTAGACGGAAACCCTCTTCAGTCAGCCCTGGGGACCTAGAAAGGACCAAAGGGCTGTCTTTTCTGTAAGCCTGCTTTTAGTGTATAGAGAATACAAAGCAGCTGTATCTAAAACAGTAATAGTAATTTTAATAAAAACTATTTGTAAAGTTACATCATACACCTTTTTATTAAAAAAAAATAAAAAATTGCCTTGCAAAGGTGTACATAGCCTTTAACCCCTTAATGACGAAGCCTAGTTTGGCCCTTAAGGAAAGATGTCATCAAAAAAACTATTTTTAATATTTTGTGTTTTTATTTATTTTAATATATTTGATTTATTTATTTTTTTACATTCCATTATTTTTTAATTAACACTTTTTTTGATGGGGGCTGCCATATTTTATTACTTCTGTGTATGTGTCTCTTCACAACACATACACAGATGCAATACGGCAGTTACAGGGCATAGCACATAGGAACGGCTCCCGTCCCTATCTGCTATTGTAACTCCTGTGGCCACGACCCTTCGTTCTGACTTACCCCTCGACGGCCGTGGCCATGGACATCTGAGTTCCTTGCAGCGACGTCCTCCTGTGAGGCGCCAGCACACACTTCTAGGTTTTGAGAATGTCTCCCGGAGGGCGCGAGGAAGTCTGCAATCTAGCCTAGAAGGCTACTGGGCTATAAAAAGGGCCTGGGTTCTTTGCCTGAGTGTTGTTCATTTCCCAAAGTTTGTCTTGCTAATGGTCCCCTAGTGTCTTCCAGTTTCCAAGTGTTCCCTGTTCCTGTATCCTGTTTCCCGTGCTATCCAGATCCAGTACCGTGCTGAGCTGTTGTCGTGTTGTGCTGCATACCACGCCTGTTCTGCTACGCCACGCCTGACGTCTACCTGCCGCCTGGTCCCAGCAGAGCCTGCCTTACTGCTGTCCAAGTTGCCACAGGTACCCTCCCTGGACTATAGACTCTGTACTTACCTGTTTGGTCAGCTGCCGTTCTGCTATGCGGTACGGTCCAGTGGGTCCACACCCCACATCGTGACAATACACTCAGGCCATGGACTCCGCTGGCCAATTCAAGGGCATATCACCCTCCCAAGCCATGCAGGCGAACCTGCAGGATCTCAGAGCAAGACAGGATTAACTTCTTGTGGCAGTGGACTCCATGGCACAGCAGCTAGGGACACTAGCTGCTTCCCTTCCTGCCTCTATGCAAGCTCCTCAGATCCTCCTGATACACCTCCTGGCAGTTCCGGCTTGGATCTTCGGTTCTCGCTGCCATTACCTTCTCCGTTCTATGGAGACGCAAGTACGTGCCGGGAGTTTCTGAACCAATGCTATATCCATTTTGCCCTGCATGCCCGAGCATTTCCGTCGGACGGAACCAAGATCGACTTCATCGTGTCTCTACTTGCCGGCAAAGCCCTGGCATGGGCAAATCCTATCTGGGAATGTCAGGGACCCGAGGCCAAAAACTTCCAGGGGTTCCTGTGGTTATTCCGGACTGTTTTCGAGGAGCCAGGACGAGTCTCATTGGCAGCCACTGCTATCTTTAACCTTCGCCAGGAGGACACCTCCGTGGGCGAATACACCATCCAGTTCGGACCCTGGCAGGAGAACTATCCTGGAACAATGAGGCCTTGGTGGCATCCTGCTGGCCTAGCCTATTGCCCGAGATCAAGGACGAATTTACCGCTCGAGATCTGCCACATGCCTTGGACGACCTGATTCTGCTTGCCACTCGGGTGGACATAAGTCTGAGGGAGAGATCTCATGAGGTTCTTCAGGAGAGATGACCTCCTAGACTGGCGCTTAACTTCCAGCAACCCCTCTTGCCTCCTTCTACTGCTTTGCCCGAAGTTCAGATGCAAGTGGATTGGCTAAAATCTTCCATACAGGAGAAACAGTGCAGGCGCACCTCTGGACTCTGTTTAAATTGCGGTCTCGCTGGCCATGTCGTGTGTCTGTGTCCTCAGAAGCCAAAAAAAACCAGCGCCTAGGTTTGGTTGGAGAGACAACCCTGGGCGCTACAGCATTTAACAAAGAACTCTTCTCCAAACTGTTCATTCCCGTAACCATCATTGCTGGTGAGAGGCCCCATCTGGTCTCTGCCTACCTGGACTTTGGCTCTGCAGCCAATTTCATCTGCCAAGACCTTGTGTATCTTCTTCAGTTGCTCACTGTCCTGCTGGAAATGCCGTTGATCATTGCCTCGGTAGATGGACTGCCATCTCCCTGTTTGTCCTGTCCAAGGCCGTCAACCCCATGCTGCTGGGTTTGCCTTGGCTCCGATTGCACGCCTCAGTCCTGGATTGGAACTCTGGAGAGGTTCTCCAGTGGGGTCCCAAGTGTCTCGACCGCTGTCTGTGTCATATCCAGCCACCGCAGCCTCCTCCGTTTCTGTCATTGGCAGGCTTGCCTTCCTGTTACTCTAAGTTCTCTGATGTCTTTGATAAGTAGGAAGCTGAGACCTTGCCGCCACATCGAGAATATGATTGTCCAATCGACTTGGTTCCTGAGTCATCGCCTCCTTGCGGTAGAGTGTACCCTCTCTCCCTGCCGGAGACCCAGTCTATTTCGTCCTACATTAACCCCTTCCAGCCGCAGCCCTTTTTCAGATTCTCATTTTCGTTCTTTCCTCCCCACATTCCAAAAGCCATAACTTCTTTCTTTTTCCGTTGTTATAGTCCTATGAGGGCTTGATATTTGCAGGATGAGTTGTAGTTTTTTACTAGGAAACGGGAAGGAATTATTTCTGAGGTAGAAAATGAAAAAAAAAAACGATTCCTCCATGTTTTTTTGCGTGCCGTTTTTACGGATTTCACTGTGCAATTAAAACAACATGTTAACTTTATTTTTTGGGTCAATACGATTACGGTGATACCAAATATAGTTTTTTCTATATTTTACTATTTTTACAAGTAAAAACCTAAGAGTAAAAAAGAAAATGTATTTTGTGTCGCCAAATTCCGAGACCCATAACTTTATTTTTCCGTTGATTAAGTATTATGAGGGCTTATTTTATGAGGGCTTATTTTTTGAGGGATAAGCATTTTGGTGTACATGCAACGTTTTGATCACTTTTTATTTCATTTTTTGTGGGAGATTAGGTGACCAAAAAATATAGATTCTGGCTTTTACAATTTTTTTTTTTACGCCGTTCACCGTGCGGATTAAATAATGATATATTGTAATAATTCAGACTTTTACGGACGCGGCGATACCAATTATGTTTATTTTTTATTTTTTTTACTATGCTCTAGGGGGAAAGTGGGAAAAGGGGGGTTTTTTGAATTTTCCCAAAAATGTTTACATAAAAAAAAAAAACTTTTAACTCATTTTTACTTTTTTTTATTAGTCCCCCTAGGGACTAGTGATCGTTAAATCGCTTGCAGGATATACTGCAATACTAATATATTGCAGTATATCGTGATTCTAAAAGGCAGGGAGGCCGGAGGCAGGGCTTAATAGGTGCACTAAGATAGCGGACCTGGGGGCCTTCATTAGGCCAGCCAGGCAGCCATAGCAACCATCGCGCCCCCGCGATTGCATTGCGGGGGGCGCGATGAGCTGTTAGAGGGGGTTGCCCCCCTCTTTCTAACGATTGAAATGCTGCGGTCACTATTTAACGAGTCAGCATTTAACGAGTTAAACAAGCGGGATCGTGCTCGAGCGCGATGCCGCTCGTTACTCTGAAGTGTTGGCTGTAACAAACAGTCGTATGGAGCGGGTTCACTCCATGAGCCCGTTCCATACTCCCCCTACCCAACATTGGCGTATGGATACGTTAAATATCGGGAAGGGGTTAAAGAGAATCTGGAGAGGGGCTTCATTCGTAAATCCTCAATCACCGGCTGGAGCTGGGTTCTTCTTTGTCAAGAAGAAAGATGGATCCCTCCGACCCTGCATTGACTACCGAGGCCTCAACCAGATCACGGTGAAGAACAGGTACCCACTGCCTTTGATTTCCGAAATGTTTGATCACATACGGGGGGGGGCAACATTCTTTTATAAACTGGACATGCGGGGGGTCTACATTCTGATCCGGATTCGTCAAGGTGATGAGTGAAGACTGCTTTTAACACTCGAGATGGGCACTATGAATGCCTAGTTATGCCCTTCGGCCTGTGTAACGCCCCCGCGGTGTTTCAAGAATTTGTCAATGACATTTTTCGTGATCTCCTTTATGTTTGTGTTGTGGTGACATTTTGATTTGTTCCCCAGATCCAGTAACTCATCAGAGTCATGTCCGTCAGGTGTTGCTTCGTTTAAGAGAGAAACATCTTTATGCCAAGCTGGAAAAGTGTGTATTTGAGAAAAACTCTTCCATCTCTTCCGATCAGGGCCTCAAGATGGACCCTGAGAAGGTAAAGGCTGTCCTGGAGTGGCCACGCCCCCAAGGCTTAAGTGCCATACAACGCTTCCTAGGATTCACCAACTTCTACCGGCTGTTCATTCCCAACTTTTAATCTTTGACAACCCCCATCTCCACCCTCACTAAAAAGGGTATGAATGCCAAAGTGTGGACTCTGGAGGCAGAAGCCGCATTTGAATCCTTAAAAAAATCCTTCACATCAGCCTCTATTCTTCACCACCCTTATGTATCCCTACAGTTGTCGTTAGAGGTGGACGCCTCCTCTATTGGTGCTGGTGCACTGTTGTTCCAGAAAGGTTCGAAGGGCAAGACTGTAGTATGTGGCTACTATTCCAAGCTGTTTTCTTCCAAAGAGAGCAACTACTTGATTGGGGATCGGGAGATACAAGCCATCAAGCTGACTCTGCAGGAGTGGAGACACCTACTGGAGGGCGCATTCCATCCTATCCTGGTCTTCAGGGATCACAAGAACTTGACCTACCAACAGACGGCCCAGCGGTTGAATCCTCGTCAAGCCAGGTGGTCGTTGTTCTTTGCTCAGTTTCAGTTCGAACTCCACTACCGACCTGCCGACAAGAATGTGAGGGCCGATGCCTTGTCTAGGTAATTTAAGACAGAGGACACTGTGGCGTCCCCACAGAATATTATTGAACCTTACTGCATCTTCTCTGTGAACCCTCTGCAAGTTAGAGACATTCCTCCGGGAAGGACTTTTGTACGTCAGGCAGACAGAGGAAGAATCCTTCGCTGGGGTCACAGTTCCAAGCTGGCAGGTCACGCGGGTGCTCGTAAGACCCAAGATCTAATCGGCCGCCAGTTCTGGTGGCCCATGCTGCCCAAAGACGTCATGGACTTTGTCTCCTCATGTACGGTATACGCAGCAAATAAAGTTGCTCACTCCAGACCTGTTGGCCTGCTCCAACCACTGTCTGTGCCCGTTGCTCCCTGGCAGCATGTTGCAATGGACTTTGTCACGGATCTCCCTCCTTCTGCGGGTTGCAGTGTGATCTGGGTGGTGGTTCTTATATGGCTCATTTCGTTCACTTGACCGGTCTGCCTTCTGCTGCATGATTAGCCGACCTCTTCATTCAACACATCTTCCGTCTGCACGGCTTGCCCCTGTATATTGTCTCTTACCGAGGGGTCCAGTTCAATTTGAAGTTTTGGAGAGCACTCTGTGGTCTCCTTGGTGTAAAGTTGGACTTCTCTTCAGCCTATCATCCCCAATCCAATGGGCAAGTCGAGAGGGTTAACCAGATTTTGGAGAATTATCTGCGTCACTTTGTTTCCAGGCGGTATGATGACTGGGTACAGCTGCTCCCATGGGAGTTCTCCTATAATAACGACACTAGTGAGTCCACCACTTCCAGTCTGTTCTTCATCGTCTACAGCCAACATCCTTGTATACCTCTTCCTGTTTCTACTATGTCCCAGGTGCCTGCAGCTGACGCTACCTTCAGGGACTTTCTGCAAATATGGCAACAGACCCAATTTTCTATCCTGCTGGCATTGGACCGCATGAAGAGAAAGGCAGATACAAAAAGACGGGCTCCTCCTCAATTTCTTCATGGTACAAAGGTCTGCTTGTCTTCAAGGAATATCTGGCTGAGCGCGCCGTCTTGCAAATTTGCCCCTAGGTTCCTCGGACCCTTCGAAATCCTGCTACAGATCAACCCGGCGTCTTACAAGCTACGGCTACCTCCTACCCTCAAGATCCCTAACTCCTTCCATGTCTCCTTGCTGAAATCCATGGTCCTGAACCGCTACTCCAGGATTCCTAGTTCCGCAGTTGTCCCTGGCGGCTCATCCGGGACTTTCGAAGTAAGGGAGATTCTGGCCACCAAGAGGGTGGGAGGAAGGATGTTTTATTTAGGGGATTGGAGGGGTTTCGGTCCAGAAGAGAGGTCTTGGGAGCCAAAGGAGAACATTGATGCCCCTGTCCTCATGAGGAAGTTTCTTTCCCGCACTGGTCTTAAGAAGAGGGAGCGTAAGAGGGGGGATACTGTAACGTCTATGGCCATGGTCCGTCGTTCTGACTTACCCCTCGACGGCCGTGGTGATGGACATCGGAGTTCCTTGCAGCGTCGTCCCCCTGTGAGGTGCCAGAACTCACTTCCTGGTTTCAAGACTGTCTCTTGCAGGGCGTGTGCGCATGCTCGTGCACGTCCTAAAAAGGGCCAGTGCGCGCATATTGCAGGGAGTCTGCAGTCTAGCCCAGAAGGCTACTGGGCTATAAAAAGGGCCCTGCCCTCTTGTTCTTTGCCTGAGCGTTGTTAGTTTCCCAAAGTTTGTCTTGCTAATGGTCCCCAGTGTCTTCCAGTTTCCAAGTGTTCCCTGTTTCTGTATCCTGTTTCCCGTGCTATCCAGATCCAGTACCGTGCTGAGCTGTTGTCGTGTTGTGCTGCATACCACGCCTGTTCTGCTATGCCACGCCTGACGTCTACCTGCCGCCTGTCCCAGCCGAGCCTGCTGCCGTTCTGCTATGCGGTACAGTCTAGTGGGTTCACGCCCCGCATCGTGACAGTACACTCAGGCCATGGACTCCGCTAGCCAATTCAAGGGCATGCCACCCTCCCAAGCCATGCAGGCGGACCTGCAGGAACTCCGAGCAAGACAGGATCAACTTCTTGTGGCAGTGGACTCCATGGCACAGCAGCTAGGGACACTAGCTGCTTCCCTTCCTTCCCCCGCATCGTGACAGCTATGCTTCTGGCGTTCTATCTCTGAAATGCACATGCTCTATGCTTTGACAAGATGGCGCCGGCTATCCCCCTACAAACCAGCTTCTACACTGGTCAATGTGAACTGTGCATGTGTAACGTCTCCTGGCAGGCTGTCAGGAGAGGGAGAACAGTAATAATAATAATAAAACACTTATTTTATTTTTTCAAATATCCATCCATCCATCTATGTAATCCATCCATGTAATCCATCCATCCATCCATGTAATCCAAAGTCCAGCAGCACAGGCAGCGTGTGGGTGCAAGCCCTAGGGAACAGACCGTTGTCCTGTATAGGTATTTAAAAAAAAATAGGCAGCACTCCATAGAATAAAGTTAAAAAAAATGGCTACTTTATTACCCTTAGAGGGTATTAAAGTACCAATTTTTTCACTTTATTCTATGTAGTGCTGCCTAATTTTTGTATCTATCTATCTATCTATCTATCTATCTATCTATCTATCTATCTATCTATCTCGTGCATGCAGGGTGCTTGTGGGGGGTTAAGTGGTGGTTTTCGGGGGGTTCGTGAAGGGTGCTTCTAGGGGGGTGCTTGTGGGGAGTGCATGCAGGGTGCTTGTAGGGGGTTATGTGGTGGTGTGTTGGGGTGTCTGTGGGGGTGTGTGTGCAGGGTTCTGGGGTGTCTTTGTGGGGGTTGTGTGTAGAGTGATTGTGGGGTGCTGCATGCGGGGGTATCTGTGGGGGGAGGTGCACACAGGGTGCTGGTGAGGGGTGTGTACATGTGTGGGGGGTACGTGCAGGGGTGTCTGTGGATGGTTGTGGGGTGGTTTGTGGGGTGTGTGTGGAGGGGTGTTGTGACTGTCTGTGTGTTTGGGGGGTGCGTGTAAGGTGCTTGTGGGGTTTCGGGGTGCATGTGTGGGGGGGGGTTTGTGGAGCGTCTGCATGTTTGGGGGTGCTCCACAATGCGCCAGAATTATTGATAACTATTAATATTTCTGGCTAATCTCTAGGTTTTGTGCTCCACAATGGAAACTATAGCTTAAGAATTTGTATTTTTCATATTACTAACTTTATTAGTGAAATGCTTGAGTGTGCTATCCGTTTTTGTTTTTTTAACGGATTGCACACTGACCCATTCATTTCTATGGGCCCATGCAAAATTCAGTTTTTTTTACGGAACAGTGTGGCCGTTCCGACAAAAATAGATCAGGTCCTATTCCTGTCCATTTTTTGCGGAATAGTCTTGGCCATTCCATTCATTTGGTCCATTGAAACACGGAAGCCACCCTTGTGCGGTCCGAGTTTCACAGATCGTGATATGGTGAGCAACAGACGTGTGCATGAGGCCTTAGTAATATGAAAAATAAAAATACTTATACTCACATACAGCAGACTTCTGTCTTCTCCCCTGCACCGCAATGTAAAGTAGGGGCCAATGAAAAATAATTCCCTTAGGGCAGGCTCATACGGCGCTAAGAAAAAAATGACGTGTCAACGTGTTGAATACACTAGGGTTTCTTGTGAAGCGGTTTTTAAAATACAGGGATTATGCCGCATTTTTTTAAAAACACTTGCATAAAAAAGCACGTTGTATAGACTAACGGTGCACTTTCCCATTTATGTAAAGGAAAAGCGTATTCAAGTGTTTTTTTGACGCATTTTTTGCTGGTTTTTATTGAGTTTATTTTCTGTGCACTTTTTGCACGTTTTTGGGCGCGTAGTTAGGACTCCCACTGACTCTGGCAACATTTGGAGCATTTTACGCAAGAAAGAATTGGTCCAATGCTTCTTTTTACGCAACACATTTTTTTACAAACACTTGCACTACCATTGATGTAAATGGGAAGCTTAATCAAGCGTTTGATGCGCTATTTTTGTGTTTTTTTTTTACACATTTTGTTTGTGCTTTTTTGCACGTTTTTTGGTGCATAATAAGGACTCCCATTGACTATGGGAACATTTGGCACGTCTGATGTGTCAAAGAATTGACTCAACATTTATTTCCGCAACAATTTATTTTAACAACGCGTGTAAAAAAGCTTGTTGTACGTACTAACGGTGCACTTTCGCATTTATGTAAATGAAAAGCGTAATCAAGTGTTTTTTTTACGCATTTTACGGCACGTAAAAAACCACAGGGTCTCCCTCTTTACTTTCATCACTCCTAGGGCTTGTCCACACGTAGCGGAATTGCTGCGTATTTTTCAGCCGGATATGCGGATGGAGAAAACGCAGCAGAATAAAGTAGCAGCAAAGTGGGTGAGATTTAACAAATGCCACACGCTGCGTAGAAATTTACCTGCGGTGCGTAATTTTTATTTTATTTTTTAAATTCTGATTTTATTAAAGAATTTTGAACAAAAAAAAAGATAATATATCATGACAGTAAAGGCCTAGGAAAGATTCCAAATACATCAGACATAAGATTAACATAAAAAATAATCAGTAAGACCATGCAGGATCTCATATAACGAATATAAATATGCCTTATTTGGCTATCTTACACGTAAGTCCAAGCTGTCAACAGATATATAAAAGAAGTGAAGTACAAAAAGACAATATTCCAAAAACTAAGTATATTTAAAATAAAGAATGTGCTCCTCTAGTGTACTCGCCAGTAGGGAAGACTATTCATGTATGGTGCAGATAGGGTAAATAGGGGTTGTTAGAGACAACTCCTCCTGTAGCCGTTGTAATAGGGATGTATAAACCTATATAATTAGTATTTTCTCCAAATGTAAGTTAGAGGGAACAAATTGTCTAAGGCAAGGGGATTTAGAATTCTGGGAAGCAATATTGAGGTTGAGAGAATCATGTCTATATCGCTTCCAGGGGGAACAAACCATCATGTATTTCGAATGTGATCTCAGTTCCCAACTACACAACTCCTCCATTCTACAAATGTGATCTAATTTGTCCTCCAGCTGGGTCATAGTTGGGGGAAGGTTAGATTGCCAGTTGAGTGTGATCAACAACTTTGCTGCAGTGAGGATATGTGTAGTGAGATCATTTCTGGACGGGGCAAAGGAGTCCATCGATAGCCAGACTAGTATCAGGGATGTTTGCTGAGATATACCTTTGCCAGTTGGGTGGCGAATTAAATTTGAAACTCCAGCCCAAAATGGTTTAATTAGAGGGCAATCCCACCAGATATGAGAGATTGACCCCCTACTCCCACCACAACAAGAACCATCTGGCGATAAACCAATTTTAAACAGAAATTCAGGGGTTCTATACCACCTCGTCAAGGTCGTAAAATAATTTTCTTGTATGCTGACACATTTCGAGAAACCGTGGGAATGTTTCAAAATGATTGCAATCTCAGACGGGGACCACTTGACTTGAAGTTCCACTTCCCAGGGCAAGATGAAACTGGGCCTATCTGGAGCAGTGAGAGATATGAGATCTGAATATATTTTAGATAGTAGTTTGGTGGTGTAGATGGGACTTAAAGAAGGGTGTCTATCCAGGATGACTAAGGGAGAGGTGTGTATGTTTTTTAGAACTTGATGGAGAGCCTCTGGAAACTCAGAGTGGAGAAAATTCCCTTCCCTAGTGATAGATCACCTCGCAACCTCTAACGTGGGGGTAGCAGTGATTTGGAAATGAGAATGTAATGGAGAGAAATCCAGGTCTTCCCAAAAACTTCCCGGGGGGCAGGGTGTTCCCAGAGTAAAGGGTAGGAAATTTATAGGTGTAGATGGTGAGAAGGATCTAGGGGGAATTAATGAGGCTAGTTGTTTTATGAAATACTAATATCATGCCTTTAGATATAGGGTTAATGTTAGTTAAAGGGGTGAGGTACTTAAATCGGCCCCACAGGAGCGGGAGCAGACAGGGTATTAGTAAGAGTCTTTCTAATTCCACATGGGGGGAAGGCGTATCTTTCCATCTACTAAGTAGAATGCATCTACTAAGGTGATTCGCTCTATAGTAGGAGTAGATGTCTGGGAGGCTCATACCACCCTGTGTCTGTTTGACGATGAGAAGTCTGTGAGGAAGTCGAGGGTGTCTAAAGCCCAACAATAAGCCCCGAAACAGACTTGTAACAGTGTTGAAAAAAATCTGTGGGAGAAAGATAGGTACAGTCTGTAACAGATATAGCAGTTTTAGTAATATATATGTTTTAAGAAAAAATTTGCTACCCATCCAGGACAGAAAAGGGATTTTGAAATCTCGGAATTGGGTTTTTATTTGAGTTATTAGGGGTCTATAATTCAGAGCGAACAATAGGGAGAGGTCTTTCGGGAGGTACTTACAGGTATTTTAAAGCTACATCTGGACGTTTGAACAATGTATGGGAAGTGATTTAAGCAATGTCAGAAACCGGTGCCGTGATATTGTGGAATTCAGATTTTGAAAAATGTATTTTAAAATTGGAGATCATACCAAAATCGTCAGAGCCGAGGGATCTCCAAGATCGGGTTAGTTAAAATAAGCAGCAGATCATCAGAAAATGCTGCAGTAGAGTGGGTGAAGTTACCAATCTTCAGGCCTTTGATACTCTCCGTTTGACGTAGTTTTTTAATCAAGATCTCTATAGTCAAAATAAGCAGAAAAGGGGAGAGGGGACATCCCTGTCTTGTACCGTTATGGATGGAAAAATATGGGGACAAAGTGCCATTTAATCGTATCCTGGCCTTGGAATCCGAATAGAGCGAGAAAATAGCAGATACAAACTGTTCAGGAAACCCAAACTTCGTCAGAGTAGCTCTCATAAAGGGCCAGCTGACTCGGTCAAAAACTTTCTCTGCATCCGTTCCCAAAAACGCCAAAGGGATCTTTTTAATCTGTGAATGGAGACTGAGTTGGATAAGTCGTGTGATGTTATGCTTGCCCACCCTGCTAGGCACAAACCCCGTCTAATCCGGCCCGACCAGCCGCTCAGCAAAGATTTTATCCTGTTTGCCGGCATTTTCGCCCACCATTTCAGGTCAGCGTTCAAAAGGGATATTGGCCTGTAGCTACTACAGGAACTAGCGTCTTTCCCTTCCTTTGGGATGAGGGGTATGTGCGCTTCTAAAGTTTGAGAGGGGAGATGGCCACCCTTAAGCAGATCATTACATACTACCAGGAACTTAGGGAGAAGAGCAGAGCTACTTTTTTGTAATAAGAAGTTGGGAATCCATCTGGGCCAGGGCTGTTGCCACTACCAATGGAGTTCAATACGGAGGTCAACTCCTGAAGTGTAAGAGCTTGTTTCTCAGTGTCTAACAGAGAGGGCAATTTCATGGTAGCTAGGAATCTGGATGTTAAATGTTCTGCATCTGGAATCGAAGGTAGGTTGTAAAGAGAGGAATAGAACGAGATGAACTGAGCAGTGATGCCCTCTATATCTGATTGAGTCTCTCCCCTCTCATTGTTAATAGATGAGATATGAGAAAGTTCAGTTCTCTTTTTAACTCTAGAAGACATCACTTTTGAACCCCTATCTCCATGTGCATAGAGTCTAAATTGACCATATTGATAATTTCTAGCAGAGCGAATGTTCAGAAGGTTCCTGAAGTCGTAGGGTAGCTAAATCTTGTTGCACTGTGAGAGCTCTGGATCTCTTCCCCGGTGTCTCCATTGCCTGCAGTGCATATTTTTTTAGAATGCAGCATGTTAATTCCTGCTGCAAGAAGTGGACAGAATTAATGAGTTTTTCAGAGGAGATGTCACCATCCACCAGCTTTGTGAAAAAGCAGCAAAAATCGCACTATTTTCTGCAGTAAAAAAACACAGGCAATGGTGTGGTTTTTCCGCAGTGGAATGCCAGCTACTTTCAACGGAATTGCTGCAGAAATTTTCTGCAGCAATTCCGTTATGTGTGGACAAGCCCTTAGTCTTTTGTTGTGTCCTATAGCTTCTGCTAGCTACCGTTTGTACAATCTCTTCAAAAATGGGAGCTAGTCAATGATTAGGAAATTGAAGACACCTTTCTCTGGCTTGTAGCCAAAAATATGGAAGGGGCGAGTCTCCCTCCCACATTTACAGCAGCTGTGAGTCAGGTTGCTGTTCCTGATTCACCTTGCTGTAATTCTTGGTAGTGCTCCCTCTGGTGGCCAACATGTCAAATTATTATTTAATTTTTAATATTTCCCACCTTGTGGAAGAAAAAAAAAACAATACACAAAAAAACTAAAAATAAATTAAAAAAATTAGTAACTTAATTAAAATGTTTTGGAAATTTGCGACACATTCCTTCTAAGGTTCAGAGCCCATTTTTCAAACCTGACATCTGTCATTTTATGTGGTAATAACTCTGGAATGATTTTACCTATCCAAGCGATTCTGAGATTGTTTTCTCGTGACACATTGGAAGAAAATTTGGAAAAACTATAGTTTTTCTGAATTTAAATGTATCTGCTTGTAAGACAGATACTGATACCACACTAAATAGTTACTAGTTCACAGTTCCCATATGTCTACTATATGTTGGCATCATTTTTGAACATTCTTTTATTTTTCTAAGACATTACAAGGCTTAGAACATAAGCAGCAATTTCTGATATTTTGAAGACAATAAAAACAAAACCCCTCAAAGTATTAAAAACAGCATTTATAAAGTTTCTTAACCCTTTAGGCATTTCACAGGAATTTGGAGCAAGGTAGAGGTGAAATTTAGAAATTATTTTTTTTTAAAGAAAATCCATTTTATTTATTTTTTATCTGTAATACAGAAGGCTTCACCAGAGAAACGCAACTCAATATATACTGCCCAGATTCTGCAGCTTTTAGAAATATTGAACATGTGGCTCTAGTGTGCTAATAGACTGAAATACAGGCCTCAGAAGCAAATGAGCACCTAGCGGATTTTGGAGCCTCCTTTTTATTAGATTACATTTTATGAACCATGTCAGGTTTGAAGAGGTCTTGTGGTGCCAAAACAGTAGAAACCCCTAAAAAGTGACCCCAATTGGCAAACTACACAACTCAAGGAATTTATCGAGGAGTATAGCGAGCATTTAGACCCCACAGGTTTTTTGCTAAATTTATTTGAATTAGTCTGTGAAAATGGAAATCTTTTTTTCTGGAAAAACTTAGATTTTTCGAATTTTTGCAAGGAATAAAGGAGAAAAAGCAAACCAAAATTTGTAAAGCAATTTCTCCCGATTACAGAAATACTCCATATGTGGTCATAAACTGATGTTTCGACCCACGGCAGTGCTCAGAAGGGAAGGAGCGCCATTTGGATTTTGGAGCACAGATTTTACTGGAATGGTTTTCGGTGCCATGTCGCGTTTGCAACGCACTGGAGGGACCTAAACAGTGGAAACCCCCCAAAAGTGACCCCATTTTGGAAACTACACCCCTCAAGGAATTTTTCTAGTTGTATAATTAGCATTTTTACCCCACAGCATTTTTGCTAAATTTATTGGAATTAGTCTGGGAAGATGAAAATCTACTTTTTTTCTGAAAATCACATAGAATTTTCTAATTTTTAAAAGGAATAAAGGAGAAAAAGTGCCTCAACATTTATAAAGCAAAGTCTCCTGATTTTGGCTGTACCCCATATGTGGTAATAAACTGCTGTTTGGACCCACGGCAGGGCTCAGAAGGGAAGGAGTGCCATTTGGATTTTGCAACTCTGTTTTTGCTGAATTGGTTTCTGGGGGCCATGTCGCATTTGCAGAGCCCCTGAAGTACAAGTACAGTAGAAATTCCCCAGGTGTAATGCCATTTTGGAGACTATACCCCTCAACAAATTAAATTAGAGGTGTAGTGAGCATTTTGATTCCTCAGGTGTTTCATACATTTTACTAGAATTGGGCCGTGAAAATTAAAACATATTTATTTTCCAATAACGTAGATTTAGCTCATAATTTTTTGATTCCACGAGGAATACAGGAGAAAAGACACCCCAAAAAGGGAAATACCCAATATGTGGTTGTAAACTGCTATTTGGACACACAGCAAGAGTCTAAAAGGAAAAAGCGCAATTTCGTTTTTACAGTGGAGATTTTACAAAATAGTTTTTTGGTGCCATGTTGTATTGCGCTGAGGTACCAGTACAGTGAAAACCCCCAAGAAGTGACCCCATTTTGGAAACTACACCCCTCCAGGAATCTAGAAGTGTAGTGAGCATTTTGACTCCAAAGGTTTTGCAGAAATTAGTACACAGTAGATGTTGCAGATTAAAAATTGCCATTTTCCACAGATATGCTATTTCAGTGTCCAATATGTTGTGCTCAGATTGCGCCACTTTAGACACACACCCCATAAATTGTTAAGCGGGTTTTCCAGAGTACAGTAATACCACATATGTGATCATAAACTGCTGTTCGGGCACACTGTCAGGCTCAGAAGTACCGCCATTTGGCTTTTGGAGTACAGATTTTGCTTGGTAGTAGTTTTGTTTGGGGTTTTACTGGTACTTCAGCTCATAATGTGGGGGAAAATGTAATCTGTGCGGAGTACATCAGTTTATCTGTAAGCTGTGTAGAGTACATCAGGGTATATGTAAGCAGTGAGGAGTATCTCAGGGTATATGTAATGTGGGCGGAGTGCATCAGCGTATATGTTAGCTGAGAGGAGTACATCAGGGTACATGTTAGCTGAGCAGAGTGCATCAGGGTATATGCAGTGGCGTATTTATAGGGGTCGCAGCAGTCGCATTTGCGACCGGGCACCGAAGCCAGGGGGCCCACCGCCCCCCGCATCACATCAATACAAAGTTACTATAGTAACTGGGGCCGCGGGCCCGTTACTATAGTAACTGACCGTACCTACCCACCTGGTTCCGACCCTGGATAGAGTCAGGACAGGACCTCCACTGCGGCTGAAGAAGAGGGTAAGATTAATATCCCTGTCTGCTGAAGCTGATAGCATCCGATATGGCCGATTAACCCCTCAGATGCTGCGTTTAATAGAATATTGCAGCATATGTGGAGTTCTTAGCCGCCGGCAGCCAGCAACGTCATCGCTGGGTTGCCGGTGGCTGCAATGGCAACCGGAGGCCTAATACTGGCCTCTCGGTCAGCCAGCAACGGAAGCCTCCTATGCCCTGCTCGCAGGGCTAAAAGGCTTCCGGTACCATCGACAAGATTGTGCCGGCTCAGCTTCCGGCTCAGAAGCTGTGCAGGCGTCATCAGCAGTGGGTGACCGCGGACAGCTAGCTCCGATTCCTGCCATTAACCCAAATGTGATTGCTGCATCTTAGTGGTTTGTAGCAAATCGGCAGCCTGCCATGCGATGGCAAGGCTGCTGACTGCTACTATGGCAATAGGAGGCCTAACAATGGCCCCCTGTCTGCCATTATGGAAGCCGATTAAGAACTGACCGGAGGCGGAGCCTGATCGGCTTGCTGTCAGTTAACAACTGACAGTTCTAATACATTGCACTGCATAGGTAGTGCAATGTATTAGAACATCAATAAAACAGTTGCACCTTCAAGTCCCCTAGTGGGACAAAAGAAAAGTGTAAAAAAAGTAAAAATATAAGTTGTAAAAAATAAATTAAAAAAAGTAAAACACGATCACCCTTTTTCCCTTATCAAGTCATTTATTATTGAAAAAGATAATAAAAACCATACATATTTGGTATCAACGCGTTCGTAACAACCTGAACTCTAAAAATATTATGTTATTTGTCCCGCAAAATGTCACGCCGTAAAAAAATTAAATAAAAAATAATGGCAGAATGGCTGTTTTTTTGATCACTTTGTCTTCCAAAAATTGAAATAAAGTGATTAAAAAGTCGCATGTATCCAAAAAATGGTACCAATAAAAACTATAGCTTGTCTTGCAAAAACACAAGCCCTCATACAGCTCCGTCAACGAAAAAATTATGGCTCTTACAACTTGCAATTCTTTGTACAAAAGTAATTTTATTGTGCAAAAAGTTGTAAAACATTAAAAAGTGATATAAATTAGGTATCGCCTGAATCGTACTGACCTGCAAAATAAAGATGACATGTAATTTATGACGCATGGTGAACGCTGTATAAAAAAACCTAAAAAACTATGCCAGAATTGCTGTTTTTTGATCACCTTGCCTCCCAAAAAAAAGGATAACAAGTGATAAAAAAGTTGCATGTACCCCAAAATGGTAACAATAAAAACTACAGCTTGTCCCGCAAAAAAAAAAGCTCTCATACCACTACGCTCTCATACCACTACGTCTATGAAAAAATAAAATAAGTTAAGGCTCCATTAATTCAGGAAAGAAAAATATGCGGCCCGAGGGGAACATTTCTTCTGTTTCAAGTGGTAAATTTATCAAGGACCCAAAATTAGGGAACCAGGATTGGTAGGGCCCAAATATATCTGCTGGAAGCGAGCGCGCCCGTAATATACCAGGATTACACCTCCCAGCTAAATTCCCAAAACTGCAAAGGTGCGGAGTGTGGACCAAAAGGGGGATAAGCGTTCTGAAGAGAAGTGGATGATACTTCTCGTCAGAGCGCCCAGCTAGTAAAAGTATTAAAAACGCCCCGATGTACGCACCTAATACACGCCCACTTGGACTTTTACTTTTAAACACACCCACTTGGACTTTTGCAAGCCTCATTTGCATAACTACAAAAATGGTCATAACTTGGCCAAAAATGCTCGTTTTTTAAAAATAAAAACGTTACTCTTATCTACATTGCAGCGCCTATCTGCTGCAATAGCAGATAGGGGTTGCAAAATCTGGTGACAGAGCCTCTTTAATAAATGCCTTAAGGGGTGTAGTTTCCAAAATGGGGTCGCTTCTCAGAGGTTTCTTTTATTTTTTCACATCAGGGTCTCTGCAATTGTGAACCAATACTGTGTAAGTTGCCAAATTAGGCCTCAATTTCGCATGGTACTCTTTCACTCCTGAGCCCTGTCGATAGTCTCGGCAAAAGATTAGGACCACATGTAGGGTGATTCTAAAACCGGTAAACACAGCATAATAATTAGAGCGCTGTCTTGTTATGGTGGCCCCACATATTGGCATATCTATGGAAAAAATAATAATTTTCACTCTGCAACACCGAGTGCACACTAATTTCTGCAAAACACCTGCGGGGTTAACATGCTCGCTACACCCCTAGGTGAATACCTTGAGGGGTGTAGTTTCCAAAATGGAATCACTTGTGGGGGGTTTTCCACTGTGTTGGTCCCACAGGGGCTTTACAAACGACCAGAAACCAATCCAGCAAAATCTGTACTCCAAAAGCCAAATGGCGCTAATTCCCTTCTGAGCCCTACTGTGTGCACAAACAGCAGTTTATGACCACATATGGGGTATTGCCGTACTCAGGAGAAATTGCTTTACAAACTTTGTGGTTATTGTTTTCCTTTATTTGTTGAGAAAATGAAAAATTTGGAGCTAAAGCTACGTCTTATTTAAGAAAAAGGATTATTTTTTATTTTCACTGCCCAATCCTAATAAAATCTATGTAACATCTGGGGGTCAAAATGATCACCACCCCTAGAAAAATTCCTCAAGAGGTGTAGTTTCCTGAATGGAGTCACTTTTGGGGAGTTTCCACTGTTCTGGTACCTTAGGGGCTTCGCAAATGCGACATGCTTCCAAGAAATCAATCCAGCAAAATCTGTACTCCAAAAGTCAAATGGAACTCCTTTTCTTCTGATCCTTGCCGTGTGCCCAAACAGCAGTTTATGACCACATATGGGGTATTGCCGTACTCCAGAGAAGTTGCTTTCCAAATATTGTGGTTCTTATTGTCCTTTATTTATTGAGAAAATGAAAAATTTTGAGCTAAAGCTACATCTTCAAGTAGAAAAAGGATTGTTTTTATTTTCACTGCCCAATTCGAACAAAACCCCTGTGGGGTCAAAATGCTCACTACACCCGTAGATTAATTCCTCAAGGGGTGTCGTTTCCAAAGTGGAGTCACTTGTGTGAGGTTTCCACTGTTTTGTCCCTTTGGGGGGCTTTGCAAATGTGATCTGGTCTCTGCAAGCCATTCCTGCTAAATTTTAGCTCCAAAAGCCAAATGGCGCTCTTTCCCTTCTAAGCCATGCCCTGTGTCCAAACAGCCATTTAGGACCACATGCGGGGTATTGTTTTAATCGGGAGAAATTGCTTTACAAATGTGGCGGTGCTTTTTGTCCTTTAGTCCTTGTGGAAATTAGAAAAAATTAGCTAAACCTACATTTTATTGAAAGAAAGTAGATTTTAATTTTCATGGCCTACTAATTTTCATGGCCAATAATTTCTGCAATAAACCCGTGGGGTCAAAATGCTCACTATACCCCTAGATAATTTCCTTGACTTCCTTTCCCAAATGGGGTCATTTTTGGGGTATTTCCACTGTTTTGGCACCGCAAGAGCCCTTCAAACCTGACATGGTGCCTAAAATGTTTTGTACTAAAAAGGAGACCCCAAAATCCACTAGGTACTTCTTTGCTTCTGAGGCCGGTGCTTCAGTCTATTAGCACACTAGGGCCACATGTGGGATATTTCTAAAAACTGCAGACTCTGGGCAATACATATTGAGTTGCTTTTCTCTGGTAAAACCTTCTGTGTTACAAAAAAAGTTGATCAAAATGAATTTCTGCAAAAAAAACATGAAATTTGTAAATTTCACATATCCATTGCTTGAATTCCTGTGAAACGTCTAAAGGGTTCAGAAACTTTCTAAATGCTGTTTTTTTTATACTTTGAAGGGTGAAGTTTTTAAAATGGGGTGACTTATTTGGGGTTTCTAATATATAAGGCCCTCAAAGCCACTTCACAACTGAACTGGCCCTTGTAAAAATAGCCTTTTGACATTTTCTTGAAAATGTGAGAAATTTCAGCTAAAGTTGTAAAACTTGTAACATCCCAGAAAAATGAAACGACATTCAAAAAACGATGCCGATCTAAAGTAGACAGATGTTAATTAGCAACTATTTTGTGTGGTATAACTGCCTGTCTTGCAAGTAGATACATTTAAATGTAGAAAAATGCAACTTTTTGCAATTTTTCACCAAATTTTGGTGTTTTTCACAATTAAATACAGAATGTATCGAGCAAATTTTGCCAGTAACAAAAAGTTCAATGTTTCACAAGAAAACAATCTCAGAATCGCTTGGATAGGTGAAAGCATTCCTTACTTATTACCACATAAAATGAAAAATTTCAGATTTGAAAAATGAGGCTGTCAGGAAGGTCAAAAATGGCCAAAGTGGGAAGGGGTTAAACAGGAAGTGAGACAAGTTCATAATAGAGTTGAACTGCTAGAGGAAAACCAAACCTCACTACTAAACAATGGAAAGTCTACAAAAACCACCTTGGAAAGTTGCCTGATACATTTCAACAGCCTTCTTTCCTATGTAGAAGACCAAGATAACCAGGGGAAGACAAATAATCTTCGGCTAAAAGGCATCCCGGAAACGATTCTACCTTCTGAAATACATGTCAATGTATCCAATATATTGATGCTCTGGTGGTTGAAAGGGCACTTAGAGCCTTGCGGCCGAAACTGAGAGGTGGATAACCCCCTCGAGATGTAATATGTTGGCTCTTGAATTTTGCTCATCGTAATGTGATTCTTAGGAAAGCTAAAGAAACTCAAACTTTGTCACACAATGACTATGCCTACACTATCTTTCAAGACATATCTCCAGTTTGAATAAACGTCGACAACTAAAAGCACTGATCGAAACATTGAAGGCCAAAGATATCCAATAACGATGGTTATTCCCATTTGGAATTGCATTTGTTCTCAATGGCTCTATGAAAACTATTAGATGTCCTGATGACCTTTCATCTTTATACGAAGAACTTGGTTTAGATCCTGAACGACCTCTGTCCTGGTTATACAGTAGATTACGGATGTAGCTTCTTTACTAGATCTCCCCAGAGTTACTCCTTGGTCTTATATTAGGGGGATATCTAGTCGTAAGAGACTCTCTACTCCTCTGAATACAAATCCGAATGAGTCTCCATGAGAAGGAATTACTATTTTTCATTAATAATGTGCATTTATAGTGGATTTTCTGCTGTATCCTTTTTTGATGGGATCCCAGGACCCATCTAATTACTATGTTTATTTGCTCTATCACTTCTGATATACAAAACTGTGGTTTCGTTTTAGATTTATATGATGTTTTTCTGTGGTTTTCTCCCGGGCTAGTAAGGTAAATGTTATCACACTAATCATTGCAGCTCGAGATGACCCACAGTTGTTCTTTATATATTTTGTATACAACATTTCCCTCTCTCTATCTGTTTCCATTTGTGACTCAACTACATAGGATAATTATTGTGTTCTTAGAGATTTATTATAATCCCTTACCATAACACATATCTGAACCCATTATTAGATCACTTTGTCAAACAGGTCCACAATACACATTACTACATGGAATGTACAGGGGATGAATTCACCTACTAAAAGATCCAGGCTTTTTCAGATTTTGAGATCTCAAAGCACGGATGTTGCTATATTACAAGAAAAGCATTTTGTTGCTGGAAAGACACCTTTGTTATCATCTTCATATTTTAACAAATGGTATCACTTGCAACACCCTTCTTTGAAAAACAAGGTGTGACTATAGCCATCAAAAAAATCTGTCCCCTTTACATTCACATCCCAACTATCGGATCTAGAAGGTAGATTTATTTTTGTAAAAGGTTTGATTGTCAATACACCAGTTACGATTGCAGGTATATATGCCCCGAACACCCAACAAATTGTGTGGTTAAATGAGACCAGGAAGCAACTGAAACTATTCCAGACCGGTATCTGTATTTTAGGTGGGGATCTTAATGTCAATCTAGAACCTTCCATTGACTCCTCAAAGGGTTGCTCACAACAGTCTTCTAGAAGTGTCAGAGTATTACATAGAACTATTTCTGATTTGCAAATGCAGGATGTGTGGTCATTTTTTCCAAGATAGGGATTACGCTAATTTTTCTGCTCCTCATAATTCCTATCAACGACTTGATTACCTATTTGTAGGGGCCTCACAACTTTCCATGGTTACTAAGGTAAACATAGGGCAGATTGTCGTATCTGACCATGCCCCAGTTGTCATGGATTTAAATATAACATCCTGACCCAAGAACACATACACCTGGAGGATGAAACATTATTAAAATCAGATACCCACACTCAGACTATTTCCAGTTTTTTAAATAAATATTTTGAAGAAAATATTGATGATCATGTTTCCATGCCAACAACTTGGGAAGCGCACAAAGCAGTGATCAGAGGGGAGTTTATCTCGCTAGGTTCACATACTAAGAATGCACACAGAAAAGAAATTGATGAAACATTGTGAAGGATCCTATTGTTAGAAGGCCAACATAAACAATCTCTTGCTATTCAGACACAACATGAATTAATTGTACAAAGGGAACACCTCAAACAGATTTTGAATCTTAGAACTTCTAAGGCTGGCTTCACACGACCTATTTTCAGACGTAAACGAGGCGTATTATGCCTCGTTTTACGTCTGAAAATAGGGCTACAATACGTCGGCAAACATCTGCCCATTCATTTGAATGGGTTTGCCGACGTACTGTGCAGACAACCTGACATTTACGCGTCGTCGTTTGACAGCTGTCAAACGACGACGCATAAAAATACAGCCTCGTCAAAAGAAGTGCAGGGCACTTATATACATTATGTGCAGGACACTTCTTTCAGACGTAATTTGAGCCGTTCTTCATTGAACTCAATGAAGAGCAGCTCAAAATTTACGGCTGTCAGAGAAGCCTCGTAAAATGCGAGGAGGAGCATTTACGACTGAAACGAGGCAGCTGTTTTCTCCTGAAAACAGTCTGTCTTTTCAGACGTAAAAGCAAGCTAGCGTGTGCACATACCCTTAGGCTTACTTATACTCCAAACATGCCATGTATATACATGGTAACAGGGTATCCAAGCTCATGGCTCTTCTGGCTAAAAAGAGACAAGAACAGTCCTATATTAAAACCATCCGATCTGACAATGGAGTATAAATTACAGACACAGATGCTATTGTGCAACAATTTAAGACATACTATGAGGCTCTCTATAATCTTAGGAACCAGGAGTCTGAGGAGCAGTCTGCGCGGAGAACCATAGCAATTAATGAATTTTTGAGGGACTTACATCTACCTTCCCTCAACAGTCCACAACAGGATACATTATCTCAATTCTTTTCTCTATCAGAACTGGAAGCTGCCCTGAAATATATGCCATTGGGGAAAAGCCCGGGCCCTGGTGGCCTTCCGGTGATATGATATAAAACTTCCAAAGAAATGCTTTTACCACATATGCTTTGCACGTTTAATTTCTGTTGCAGATGGTTTCCCTCGTCAGACATTAGAAGCACACATTTCCATCCTTCCTAAGGATGACAAAGATCCAACTCTTTGTAGTAGTCATCGCCCTATATCGCTGCTAAATGTCGATGTAAAGTTATATGCTAAAATACTAGCTAATAGATTAAAACTCCTATTACCAGATTTAATACATCCAGAACAGGTGGGCTTTGTGACCCAGAGAGAGGGCAGAGATAACACTCTGAGGGTGCTTCATATAATCCAATTGGCTCGAAGGAGGAAGATTCCTCTAGCTCTGTTGTCAACGGACGCTGAAAAGGCGTAGATTGTATTTTTATGGTCAGTGCTCTGCGGAAATATGGTATACCGGAATTTACCATTAATCAAATTATGGCTTTATATACATGCCCTTCCGCTAGAGTTCATGTAAATGGTACTTTTATCTCCTTATTTTGGAATCTCGAATGGTACGAGGCAGGGCTGTCCGCTATCACCTCCTTTGTTTGTCTTAACACTTGAAACATTAATGCAGAATATTTGCCAAAATACACAGATCAAGGGAATTAGAGTTGGAGAAGAGATGCATCAGACAGCAGCTTTTACTGATCTTAACTTCAAATCCAAATGAATCCTTTTTGGCTCTTGCCAATGTATTCGCACATTTTGAAGAGATCTCCAATTTTAATATTAACCCTACTAAATCTGTGGCACTTAACATAACGTGTTCTGCAGAGGTGGTGGGGGGGGCCGGTCTTCTCCTCACTTCATGTGGACTTCGAGTTCCATAAAATATCTAGGTGTGCGGATATCCTCTTCTCCAGATTCTTGGTTTCCTCTAAATTATACTCCTCTACTCTCCCATATTGAAAATTTGATAACAATTGAATATTCCCTACATCTCAAGGATGGGTAGGTGCAATCTCCTTAAAATGTTGATCATTCTCAAATTGACTTATTTACTACAGACTATGCCCATTTTTCTTCTACAACATTTCTTCCAAAGGCTCCAAGGCAAGCTGTTGAGTTTAATTTGGAACAAGAGAGGGCATAGATTGGCTCATAGTAGTTTGACTAGGCCAAAATTGCTAGGAAGTATCAATTTCACTGACACGAAAAAATTCTACCAGGCCATTCAGTAAAGTAGAATTATGGATTGGCATGGAACATCTCGCCCCAAAATCTTTGTGTCTCTATTGAAGAAGATATGTGTGGTAGGTTTTTGACTCAAACTCTGTTGCGCTCTGCTACGTCTTGCCCTGTGGATTCCCATACTAGTTTACTCACGAAAGCACCACTGAAGTGTGGAAAAAATTATCGACTGAGAAAGACATTTGCCCCACTCCATCACCATTGATCAGATTGGGTGATCTACTGGGACTATGTGATTTGGGTGGTAATACTAAATCCTCAAATTTAGCAGAATTAAGGGAAATTTCTTTAGGAGACATAGTACACAAAGGTGACCTCCCTCCATTAGCACTCTTACAAACAAAATGTCCACATATACATTTAAACTATTTGTATTATATGCGATTGTAATCCAGTTACAACATTTTACTTAAGCAGGGATCCATAGATAGGCCACTGGCGTGGTTTGAATCCTTGCTGTCTTCACTCAAACCAGTCCCCAAATCCATTTCTTTGATATATAAGAAACTTGTGACTTTGAGCACAGAAACTCCACTACCATATATTAGCTCTTGGGAGAAAGAATTGTGAATTAATAAAACCTTTTTGGTTTGAGGTGGAGCCGATTCTGAAAATGATTTGCCCAAAAGCCCCTACTCTATCTACCTCCTTATTGTTTTTAAATTTACTGCCAGAGTATCCACTCACTCCTAGAGAGACTTTGTGGTCACATTTAGTTTTAGCAGCAAAAGCTATGATTTCCTTGTATTGGCATAAAGAGGAACCACCATCTATTGCTCATTGGCTCCTGAAAATAGCACAAATATCCATGTTAGAAGAATTGAGCTATCTGGCACAAATAAATATGGGTAAATATTACAAAATATGGCTCCCCTGGATTAACTTTCTGTCAGACCCTGATGGTTTCAGTAGTCGTGTGGATGTCTAGTACTTCCTACACCTTCAGAACCATGGTGAATCTCTTACAATAAGTTTCTGCTCATTTACCTTTCAGTATGACAATTCTTCCTTAATGGGTAGAGTGTTAGAAACATGATGGACGTGTTTAATGTTCCTATCTGTTATTGATTCTTCATGTGTATGTAGATAAGTGAATATCTTATTTTGAAATACTATGTTAAAATATTCTTTATGACTGTATTTGTTTGTTTACACTTGTCATTTTATATCAAAATTTGGGATATAAAAATGTAAAATCAATAAACAAAGTTTTTAAAACAAAAAACAAACTTCTAATATGTCTCTATGACATATCAAACATTTTAATGAAAGTGCAGTTACTCTTTAAATATTGGAGATAAGGGTCTTTCTCTATATCATACTCAAATTCTAGCAGAATGGAGTGTATGCCATCCGGAGCCAGTGATTTGTCTATTTTAGTATTTTGAAGGCGGCACTACACTTCTTGCTGGGATAAGCAGTTGACATTTAATGGAGAAGTTACTTTACCCCTTATCGTCATCTGTCATTGGATACCCCTATGTAAATACAGTAGAGAAGGAGACTTTAATAGATTTGACTTTTCATGAGCCTCCTCAACTGTTACATCCAGATTATTTCTGAGAGGGCTAAGGCCTTATTCACACGACAGGGTTCGAGTGTCGGCCGATAAAAACGGCCGTTTTGGGCCATTTTTCCCGGCCGTTTTGCATCCATCCCGATTCCGTTGCGGGCCGTGTTGCCGTTTTTAACGGCTGATTTTGACCCGTTTTGCATCCATTTTTTCCCTGTCCATTTTAAAATCAGATGAATTTCATTTGTCAATTTTTTGCCACACACTTCCTTCTGTACATAATTCCACACACTGCCCTCTGTAGATACTGCCACAGCCCCTCTGTAGGTAGTGCCACACAGCCCCCTGTAATGCCACACAGCCCCCTGTAGGTAGTGGCACACAGCCCCCTGTAGGTAGTGGCACACAGTCCCCTGTTGGTAGTGGCACACAGTCCCCTGTAGGTAATGGCACGCAGCCCCCTGTAGGTAATGCCACACAGCCCCATGTAGGTAATGCCACACTGCCCCCTGTAGGTAATGCCACACAACCCCCTGTAGGTAATGCCACACAGCCCCCCATATGTAATGACACACAGCCCGCCATAGGTAATGCCACACAGCCCCTGTAGGTAGTTCTACACATAACCCCTCATAGATGGCACCCCCCCCCCCCTAGCTGTCTGTAGATAGCGCCACCATTTAAGGAGAAGTCCCTGTCTTCAATGTCCATATATGGACACAGTGAAGTCAGGGACTTCTCCTGGAGCGGAGACAGCGGCCACAGGGTCGGGGATTCAGCTTCAGAAGTGCCTGACGTCACTGTGTCCATATATGGACACAGTGAAGTCAGGGACTTCTCCTGGAGCGGAAACACCGGCTACAGGATCGGGGATTTAACTTCAGAAGTGTCTGACGTCACTGTGTCCATATATGGACACAGTGAAGTCAGGGACTTCTCCTGGAGCGGAAACACCGGCCACAGGGTCGGGGATTTAGCTTCAGAAGTGCCTGACGTCACTGTGTCCCCCATTGTCTATTGTTCCTACTGCGGCCATGTGACGGCCGTTTTATGAACGGCCGGGAAACCCTGTCGTGTGAATAAGGTCTAACACTTTCAGTTTTTAGTTTCTTATTAATTATGTAGTTGATATAGTAATTGTAGTAAATATTTTAGGTTATTTTTACTTTCTTTTGCAACGAGTCTCTCTGTTTCAATCTTTGCTGTCTTTATTCGTCTTTTACGCAACATCTTTTTTCTTTAGAATTATTTAATGCCTCGTCACTACGATCCTGCTGTAGTAGTTTATTTTTATAATTTATTGCCCCCTTACGGTTTTATTTAACCACATCTGCTTACTCCTGTTTCTAACTCATTTATCCCCATAAGGTATATATATCTTTTACAGTACCTATTTAAGCATGACAGCTTATTCTGAAAAGTTACCTGAAAAGTTAGGTACGCTTTAAAAAAGGACAGTGACCACAGGGCTTCACCAGGGACGGAGTCCCTAGACCAGAAAACATCAAGAATCGCCCTGCCCGGAGACTCTGGCCCAGTGGAAACTCCTAACACCACTGTCCATTAATGACCAGTGACGTCAGGAGCTTCCTTGAGGCCGGAGTACTAGGGCAGAGCGACTCCTTATGTTCTGCCCTTGTACTCCGGCCCTGGAAAGTGACTTTAAGAGCTTCCTCAGGACCAGTGTCCCCAGGGACACTGGTCCTGAGGAAGCTCTTAAAGTCACTGAGGAAGCATCAAGAATGACTCTGCCTGCAGACTCTGGCCCTGAGGAAGCTCCTGACATCACGTCCATATATGAGCTGTGACGTCAAGAGCATCCTCAGGGCCGGAGTCTCCGGGCAGAGTAACTCCTGATGCTCTACCCGTGTACTCTGGCCTTGGGGAATCATCTGACCTACTGGACAGTGACTATATGAACTTCCTCAGAGCTGGAGTCCCAAGATCAGCGGAAGTATTAAGAATCGCTCTGCCCGGGGCAAAAAGAGAAAGAGAAAATTTGCTTCTGCCTCAAAGAGTTTTGTCTTCCTGTGGATCAATACTGCAGGAAAATAGGTTGAACTAGATGGCTTTACATAACTTTACTACAACTTTACTATGCTACTATAAAAATAACAGATCAAATAATAGAAAATTATGCGCATTCCTAAAACTCAGCAACTCGCCCTCTTTCCTAGATAGGGAAGCAAAGGACATCTGACAGAATCGCTTTGAAAGGATGAATGTTTTTTTCTTTTTTTTTTTTAAATTCAACACAGTGGGGCACATTTTTCAGTATGATACACTTTTTTTCTACACATTTAAATGAGAAAAGTGGGCAAGGCCATCATTCATCAAATTTTATTGAATAATGGCCCCTACGTTTAATTTTGGTCAGCATTGACACATCTCCCTTCAAATAGTTCCAAGTGGGGTTGTTTGGAACAAAGAGATCTCTTTCCTAGTTCGTCCACACTCTATCAGTCCTGTGCTCCTGGGACTACCCAGGCTCAGATTATGTTTTCCGACCATAGACTGAATATCTGGCCAAATAGCTCACTGGGGATCTCTCCGTTTCAAGCATTAACTTTGTGGTCTAAATCAATACCTGGAATAACTGCTCAGATCTGCTGCTCTTCTATATGACAATACCTTGCAGATATATTTTCTAAAAAGAAAGCAGAGACTCTCCCAACGATTGTGATATTCTGCTTCTTACTGGCCACACTCCCCCCAGGGGTAGAGTATACCGCTTGCGGATTTGTTTTCGGATTTTCACCGCTAATGTTACTCTATGCAATGCATAGGGTAAAATCCACAACAAAATCTGTGAAAAAAATCTGCTTGTAACATGCGGATCTTGCCGTGGATTAGTTGCAGATTTGTCGCAAAACCTGCGGCAGAAAATATCCGCCCATCTGAATTCAGCCTAACAGCTCAGTCATAGTTATCATCCAGCCATGTCTCAGTTATTCCCGTTATATCATATTTCTCTTCCAACATTCTAATTTTAATCTTGTTATTGGAACTTCTGACATTCGTATACATAAAGATGATGTCACCTCTCCTATCCAGATCGGTTTTAGAAAACACTTGTATACACCATGAAATAATTCTGGAGCACCTTTAATTTGCACCCTGTGTAGTTCCTCTGTTATTCCTCCTTGAAATCTATAAATAAATTGAGAAGTGGGCATTAACATTCCCTTTGTAACTAGGGTGTGTCTCTACTTAGTCATGACACTGTCAGAACTGATTGGACAGTACAAGGGTATGTTCACACGCTGTGTTTTCAAGCGTATTTTGAGGCGTAAACACCCCAAAATGCACCTTGTGTCAATGGAAAAACAGCTCCAAAAATGTCTAGAAAAAAAGCCTGAAACAAAAAAATTTCAGCTTCAAAAACGGCTGAATAGCAGAGGCTGTTTTCTCTAAAAACAGCTACATCATTTTCAGCCCTTTTTTTTTTTTTCAATTCTTTTATTTTCATTTTCAAAAGAGCATTACATCATGGCGCAGCGCAAAGCTGCACCATCATCGGTCTCGCAGGCCAACAAGTAACAATACAAAGGCACCCTAATCACAGAGAAGTATAACTCCAACCGCTAAGAACGTGAAGACTAGAGGAGCTCTGGTATTCATCCTGGACCCGCAGCCATGCATATATACCCATAAGGAGGAGCAGAAAAGCGTTGCAGAGCAACGAAAGAGGAAAGAAGGCAGAAGAAAGAGAGAAAAGGGAAGGAACCGACCTGACCACCAGGACCCACTGAGTTGACTCAATACGCCATGACGGTCTTGTATTCCTCTGAGGATTTAAAGCAAATCCATTTACGCCACGTTTTGAGGAAGGCAGCATGGGATCCTCTCATTGATGCCGTGAGATCCTCCATTCTCATGATATCCTGAATTTTACCAAACCACATGCCCACCGTCGGGGGGCAGGATTGTCTCCACAACGCAGGGACACACGCCCTGGCCGCATTCACCAGATGGCGCACCACTGACCGTCGATAGGCAGATAGAGGCGCCTCACACAGATGGAGCAGGAAGAGACCCGGTGTTCTCGGTAGGAGGAAATCCGTAAATTTCGAGGAAATACACCACACCTCAGACCAAAAGTCCGTCAGCATGGGGCAGTCCCAAAAAATATGTACGAGAGTACCCACATGGTCACCACATCTCCAACACAGCGGCGAAACTGCCGGAAAAATCACATGCAATCTGGAAGGCACCCTATACCATAGAGACAAAATGTTATACCCAGCCTCTTGAAATCTGCTAGCCAGAGATGATTTGTGTGTCATGTGGAACAGGTGATCCTTATGCTCAGGAGTAAATGTGAAGCTTAAGTCCCGTTCCCAACTAAGCAAGTATGGAGGCGTTGACAGGGTGGAGGGGGAGATCAGGAGAGCATAAAGTCTAGACAATGCGTGTCGGATTGTGCCCGTGCCCGCGCATAATAACTCAAAAGGGGAGTGATCTCGCGAGTACGCCACTGGATCAGCTAAGGACACGAGGAAGTGTCTCAATTGGGCGACCTGCCATACAGAAAAAGGGTTCGGATCCGACAAGGACACCAGCTGAGTACTACTCATCCACACCTCATCCTGTAAAAAATAGGCCGCACGTCCTTTACCTGCCTTCAACCAGTGCTGGAAGGGGCCTCCCTCCTGCCCCGGTGGAAATGCAGGATTGCCCAAAACCGGGAACATCGGAGATGGAGAGGGGGAGAACTCCTTTCGAGGGAAGATCCGCGCTGCAACTCCCAGCGTGGGCCCTATCGTCGGATGTGTCCGTGGTGTCAGAGGGACATGAATGCCCAACCACGACAAGGCCTGCAGAGGAACTTCCATAAAGACCTGTTCCATGGACACCCATTCTTTAATCTCTGCATGTCTGAACCACTCCAAAATTTGTGCCAAGTGGGAGGCCTGATGATAGGACACAAAATCCGGAAGGCCAACACCGCCCTCACACTTCGCACGAAAGAGCATAGATCGGGCAATACAGTTTCCCCGCTCATATGAACTTATGAAGCATAGACAGCAGAGACTGAAAGAAGGGGCGTGGGATGTGTATCGGCAACGCCTGAAAGACGTACAGGACCCGACGTCCACGAGTCCAAGTCGCTCTTTACCCTTTGAAGGAGAAGGGGAAAGTTCACCTCATAAAGGCGAGACAGCACACTCGGGAGCCTAACCTCCAGATACTTGAGCGAATCCCTAGCCCATTTGAAGGAGAACAACTTCGACAGGTCAGCCACCAGAGTTTGTGGCAACGATATGTTAAGCTCCTCTGACTTTGAGTAATTGATTTTAAAACTGGACAGTGTCGAGTATTCACCCAACTCCGCCATCAGGTTAGGCAAGGAAATCCTGGGGGCGGTGATAAATAAAAGGAGGTCATCCGCATAGGCGGCTACCTTATGGGACCTACCTCCCAAGTCTACACCCGCAATATCCGAATTGGAGCGGATGTGGCACAAAAAGGGCTCCAGGCATAAAATAAAAATCAGTGGAGACAAGGGACAACCTTGCCGTGTTCCATTAGAAATTGCGAGTGAAGTGGAGAGGTGGCCATTAACCTTCACCTGTGCTGCTGGGGAGGAGTAAAGACCTGAGATCCAATTCATCATATGCGTCCCCAACCCTATATGGCGCAAGGTTGCCAACATAAATTCCCAGTTGACTCTGTCGAAGGCCTTTTCCGCATCTGTCGACAGAAAGCAAGTGGGAAGCGCAGATGTGGCCGATTGATACATCAGATTAATTGCTCTTGTGGTGTTGTCCCGTGCTTCCCGGGAGGGCATAAAGCCCACCTGGTCATTGTGTATCACATTGTGAAGCAACGGGGACAGTCTTTGGGGCAGAATCTTCGCGAAAAGCTTAAGATCTACGTTCAACAGGGAAATAGGGCGGTAATTCTGACACATGGAGGGGTCCCTACCCTCCTTTGGTATCACCGTGATGTGTGCCCTCAGCGTATCCCGGGCAATGGTGCCCCCCTCTGTGAGGGAATTGAATGCATTCAGGAAGTGGGGCGAGAGCACGTCTGAACAGGTCTTATAGTATTGTAATGGTAGGCCTTCTCGACCGGGGAGTCCTTCAGTGCCCACGACAACTCGTCTAAGGAAATGGGAGCCTCCAAGGCCTCAATCGCCTCCGATGTAATTATTTTCATCCCCGAGGACAGGAGGTACTGCTCAATCTTTCCCAAGCGGCTGTCGCCTCCCGGGAAGAAGGTGCGTGAGGGAGGTTATATAACGAGTGGTAGTAAGCACGGAAGGCCTCCGTGATATCTTGTGGGTGCTGTAAGTGCCTGTTATGGGAGCCGATAATGTGCGGGACATAAGTACTGGAACGTGTCTTCCGGAGTGCCCGCGCCAAGGTCCTACCTGGTTTGTTACTAAATTCGTAGATGTGTCTCCTACACTTAACTATGGCGGCCGGAGCCTTAGAAAGACAAAGCGAACGTACCTGCTCTCTCAGCTGCCCCAACTCTGCCCCTATAACCCGATCCTGAGACACCTTATAGGTCTGTTCCAACCGATGTATCTGGGTCAATAAGTCCCGGAGGTGTGCCGCCCGCTCCTTCTTAATTTTAGAGCCAATACGTATAAAGGAACCCCCGAACTACACATTTGTGGGCTTCCCAGATACAAAAAGGGTCAACTCCAGGCGCAACGTTCGTTTCAAAATACTCCCCTAGGTCCCTGCGGATGTCCGAGACCACTGCCGAATCCTTTTAAGAGTGATTCATTCAATCGCCACTGCCATGGACGCGGGTGGGCCGTTTAACGCGCAAGATTAAGGCCTCATTCAAACGAGCGTATTATACGCGCGTGCGACGCGCGTGCTTTTCACGCGTGTCGTACGCACCTATAATAGTCTATGGGGCTGTTTAGACGATGCGTGAATTTTGCGCTGCGTGAGTGCGTTGCGTAAAACTCACGACATGTTCTATATTCTTGCGTTTTTCACGCAACACGCACCCATTGACTTCAATGGGTGCGTGAAAACAACACATGCCACACGGACGGTCCTGCGTTGCATGCGCGAAAAACACGCAAGAGCTGTTATGTCCATTCTAATTAGTCTATAAAGCTACACAAAGCTACTCCAAACCAGGAAGTGCCTGCCTTTCAAGTGCGAGGGGGCAAGTCTAGCCAGTGCCAGGAGAGTTGTGTGCGGATAGTTTTGAGCGTTTCACAGCCATACTACAGCCATGCTGCGCGGGATGGATGTGGAGCGCCTCATCCTTTTTGTCCAGGAGCATCCAGCGATATGGGATACCAGATGTGAGGAGTATCATAACAGGACGGTGAAGGAGGACGCATGGGAGTTGGTGGCCAAAAACCTCTTTGGGCAAGAGTGGGAGACTGGCCGAACCCGGGACCGCACTCGGTTGGGTGAGTACCTGGCATTTTCTGTCAATGCCTGTCATGCCTATCGAAAACCTGGGCCCTGTATGTGTATTGCGCTCATTAGCACGAGAAACTTTGGTGGAGCAGGTGCTTCCCCACGTCCCACCGCATTGCCATTGCAGGGCCCTTCATTTTGAAGTGAGAGGTGATAGTTCTGATGGCGTGTTATGTTTTTGTTACATCCAACAGTCCAAGATATCAAGACACGGTGGCGGAGCTGCCGTGATCAATTCAGGCGAGAGATGGGTGACAAGGGACGCAGCGGAGATGGGGCATCTCGCAAACGGCCCTACATATATACTAAGCAGCTGATGTTCCTGAAGGACATCATGGATATGTGCACGTAAGCGTTTATGCCGTTGCATGAGTGTAATGTGTGTTTGCCAAGGTCCTGTCTGCCAACGTGTTGTTGTGGGCAATGTTAGATATTGTAGTCATACTTTTTTTGCTCCTTGTAGAACCACCGACAATTTGGAGGACACAGCAGAGGAGACTGACGTGGGGGAGTCTGTGGCCGAACCCCCTGCTCCCAATATCCTGCCACCCAGCCCCGAGCCGACACCCCAGGAGCCCGCACCAGGCCAGTCAGAACGGCCGGTTGCCTCTCCAGCCCAGGAGCGGCCCGTGCGAGCCCGCAGTCGGCGTGTTCGTGCCCCACAGCCCTCCACAGCTGCCCAGGTGGATACGCGGGTACTGGACTATCTCAGGCGAGCCGCAGAGGAGGATGGGAATGATGCCTTCGGCCGCAGCATTGTCCCCCTCCTACGCCTGGTGCCGATGGACCTTATGGGCCGTCTGCAGGCGTCGATCGTCACATTGATCGACGCTTGCAGACCGCCACACAATCCCCATATGTGTTTCACAGCAATAGAGCAGTGGCGAAATAATTACATGCCGCCACCCACGGCCCAGGTGCCTGGGCAATTCCACCCTGTTCCCCAGATGGTACCGCCGTATCCCTACATGCGCCCTATGGCTCACCAGCTGCCAGGGCTAACATTCCACCCACCACATCAGCACCACTATGCTGGCGAGGGACAACCTACCCAGCTCCAGGTCCAGCATAGTGGTGCTGATATGCAGGAATATGCCTCCCCAGGACAAAGATACCAACACCTGTGAGTGTGTTGGTGGGAATATCTTTGGACGGCAATGTTGTGTGTGGTGCAAGGCTGCCCACGTTTGTTGTGTGCGCACGCTGTTGTTTTTTTGTTCGTTACACCATGTTCTTCGTGTGTATGTTCAGGTGCAAAACGTTTTAGTTGGCTCCAAAGCCATCAAGAAAAATAATCATGGTTAATGGTTTGCTTTCATGTTATTATTCATTTAGACCACACAACACAAGGTTTGCCACAATGTTCCTTTGCCTACACTCTCACACACCTCTGGCCTTTTGGACCAATGCATGGCCATGTGATATAAGGTTTTAGTTCATCTGTCGGGGTTTGACATAGCTTGAAAGCGATTGCAAAGTTTAGGTCCTGCCATGGGCCCCGAGGCAAACGAACTACACTTGCACTTGGACGGTCCTAAAGTGTAGTCGGCACAACAGGATATATGGGGAAAGTAACTCAGCAACTGTATAAAGTCCTGCTGAACCCCTGAGAGATGTAAGCTCGCAACGCGCGTCAAGGGTCCTCTGGATTTGCGCGTCCCTAACCCAACCCCAAACCCACAAATACACACAATAGTTACATGGTCACATGACACGTGGGTAGTGAAGCCGCCAAAGAACATACACCCCTTCAAAGGTCTTCTGGCCCCCACGGTGCTGGTCCAGATGGGCACGCAAAATATGCTGCCAACGTATCACGCACGCGAAGGCCAGAAGAGACAGAACGCCCTTGAGGATTCACCGGGACATTGTCAGTGGTGCCTGCATGTGTCAGGATATATTCTGCATCAAAGTTAGCATCATTAATGCGGCAGAAGTTATGCAGAACTACACCCGCTTGTATAACACGTGTGACATTCGGCATGGACAATTGCATGGTTGAGAGAAATACACGCCACCTGTTTGACATAATGCCAAAGGCACATTCCACACAGCGCCGAGCTCGTCCCAGGCGGAGATTGAACATGCGCCGACGGTCATCCAAGCCCCTTCTTGCAAAGGGACGCATGACTTGCCTAGTGAGTGCAAAGCCCTCATCCGCAACGATAACATACGGGATAGGGGGGCCACTGGAGCCCGGGAGGATGGAAGGTTCCGGCACCGCCAGTCGCCTATTGAGGAGTCGTTTTCCCATTCTTGAAGAACGGAATATGCGTGCATCAGCGGAGCTTCCATACGAGCCAATGTCAACAATAGTGAAACTATAATTGGTGTCCGCCAAGGCTAACAAGACCATAGAAAAAAACTGCTTGTAGTTAAAGTATTGGGAGCCACTGCGTGGGGGCTTTCTCACACGAATGTGTTTGCCGTCTACGGCACCAATGCAATTCGGAAATTCTGTCGCTCTAAGAAATCCCTCCGAAATACTTAGCCACTGTTCTGTCGTGGGCTGCGGCATGACCGTGCTCTTTAACCTCTGCCACAACACGACACAGGTGGATGTGATAATGAACGAAATGGTGGTCACTCCCAAAAGAAATTCAAAATGCAACGAATGATAGCTATTGCCTGTGGCCAGAAATCTAAGAAAAAACGAGAAAGAAATACAAAGGCAGAACATATGTTAGTGGAGGGCTGGATAAGCAGACAGCGGCATGGTCTAAGTGCAATCCGTTTCACACATACCTCAAGGTCACAAGCAGCCGTTCTTCGTCCGAAATGCAGCGTCTCATGTTGGTATTCTGGTAGGTGAGACCAGAGCGAGTTTGCACAAGAAGAAGGTCAAACGCGGCCACAGACATGCGGCAGAAGGCACGAAATTTTTCGGGATGCCGCCTTAACTCCTCATACAGGGTATGGAAATGGCCTTTTATAGTACGTTGCGCCACAAGTGGATGAACCCAAATGCGAGTTCTTACAGACGTCCGGTGCTGCAGCATGTGTCGCCGCTCGCCAAACCGACGTGAGATCATCCAGAGAAGAAGCACACGTGCCAGCGATGGCGAAGCCATAATAGTTGGATGTCAAGGCAATTGCAACGTAAAGGGAAAAACACACGCTTGTTTCTGCAGAGGCAGAAAGAAGGTTCAAAACTGGGTTCTACCAGCAAGCAGGGGTTGGGCCAGCTGGCCTATTTGTAGGCAGGCGTCCCAATAATCCCCTCTGCAAACGCTAGTCCTGCGCGCGTAAAAAATGCAACAAGCCTGCGTATACGCAGACCATATGCAATACAAACGCGCAAAAAACGCAGCGTTTTTTGCGCGCGCAAAACGCACACGCTCGTGTAAATGAGGCCTAAGAGTGCCTTCCAGAATGTTATCTAGATCTACAAGGACCTTCTCCAAGAAGGCTACCTGACCCACGTTAGGGAGATAGCATGAGGCCAGTGTGTACAAAGTGTTATCCAGCTTAGCCTTCACAAAGAGGTATCGTCCCTCCCCATCCGTACGAGTCTCCACATGTTCCCAGGGAAGAGATCGAGAGATCAGGATGGAGACCCCCTTAGTCTTGGAGTCAGGGGACGCACTATGGAACCCTTCCGTAAAGTGAGAGTCCGTAAGTTTTGGTATGCAGTCGGCCCGAAAGTGGGTCTCCTGCAGAAATGCCACGTGCGCCCTCTTTGTCCACAGGAGACGGAGAATGGAGGACCTCTTTTCTGGACTGTTCAGACCCTGTGCATTTAAGGAGACAACGGTAAGGTCAGTCATAGTGGACAGGCGGACGGACAAATGAGGGAAAGGACAAAAGACAGAAAAGAAAAAGATAGAGAAAGAAAACGGTGCCTGCACAAAAGACCAGAGTGCAGGAGCAAAAATGCAACACTAACCCTCTAAAATCGGAGTACAATTTCCTACCACTACTCAACGTGGGCTATGTCGTTCTCAGAGGAAATCACTCTGACCACGACACAGCCACACGGAACCCTAATGGGGGACAAGGAAAGACAGCGATGTGAGAGACAGCGTCAGTACAATAAACAACTAAAAGGTACAATTAGAAAGTGGCACAACCCCGGACTCACCGGATTAACTAGCACGAAAACCTACCCTCCCCCCCCCCATGAAGCTAAGCAATTAAACCGAACCATACTAGAGAAAACTCCCCAGACCATAACTTGTGTCAGATGACCCCTGAGGCCACATCAGCAACGACTACAGTCAAGAATGATGGAGAGCCCTGTGGAGAAAAGAGGGGTTAAGTGCAAGTAATGTCCCACACATGAGCGTAAAATATCAATCTCTCCGCAGGGATCATCTCCTCTGAGGCCGTGGTTCGATTAGTCCTGCCCCGCCATCTCTACGCGGGGATCGCCGCCCCGGAGGCCGTGAATCAGATCGCTCATCTCCAAGTCGAGGTGCACGATGGGGCACAAAATCAGGGTAGGGACCACTTCTAGTCGAAAACGGTGCCGGGGGTTCAGTCCAGTCCGGTAACCTCACCGGTGAGATTTCCAGAAAGCGGAAGGCCTCCTCCAGATCCTCTGGGGACCTGACCGCGAACGATTGCTCCTGTCGACGAAGGATAATGTGGAAAGGGTAGCCCCATCTGTAGGTAGCTCCTGCAGACTTGGTTGCTTCTAGTAATGGACGGACAAGCCTGCGCATGGAGAGGGTCAAGGGTCAATCGGGAGACATCCGGCAGGACAGTGATCTCGGAGTCCTGAAAGGTAACGGCTCCCTTCTCCCACGCTCTCCGAGCAATCTCCTCCTTCTGCTTATAGAAGTGTACCCGACATATGACGTCTCTGGGACGATTACCATCTCTGACCCGGGGTCCTGCCAGCCTATGCACTCTGTCCATCTCGATGGCCATGTCGCGTGGGCGATCCAGGAGGTTATTGAAAATGTGTGATACAGCGTGATAGAGGCCATCAGGGGGTACAGATTCCGGTAAACCTCTCAACTTCAGATTATTACGTCGCCCCCTATTTTCGACATCATCCAAATGGACCGAAAAGTCCCGTAATTGTGAGGCTTGGGTGGCTGAAATGTGCAGCTGAAATGTACAAATTTCATTTTTTTTTTTCTGTAACACAGAAGGTTTTACCAGAGAAACGCAACTCAATATTTATTGCCCAGATTCTGCAGTTTTTAGAAATATTCCACATGTGGCCCCCCTAGTGTGGTAATGGACTCAAACACAGGCTTCAGAAATTAAGGAGTACATGGATTTTGAGGCCTTCTTTTTATTATAATACATTTTAGGAAATATGTCAGGCTTGAACAAGCCTTGTGGTGTCAATAGGAAGCACTCCCAAAAATACACCATTTTGGAAGCTACACCCCCAAAGAACTTATCTAGAGGTGTAGTGAGCATTATGACTCCATAAGTGTTTCATAGAATTTCTTAGAGTTGTCAAAATAAAAATAAAAATGTTTCCCACTAAAACGTAGAATTTTTTCCTTTCCACAATCGAATAAAAGGAAAAAAACATCCCAACATTTGTAAAGCAATTTCTTCCTAGCACAGTGTAAAGGGAAGTGTCCTTTTATTATAGATAAAACAAGATAGACAAAACAAGACAGCTGCATTGTTCAGTTTTACAGCCTGGGAGGCGCAGAGGATCTTCCTGTCTCCTACACTCCGGGGGGGGGGGGGGGGGGGTAGCCTAAGCAGGGGATACATCCTGTGATGCATTCCTGCATCACAGGACTTTTCCACTGCCTACTTCCCCCCTGCGCGCTCATGAGCCTGCTGGTGACGTCATATCACATCGCTGACACATGTGAGCAGGGCGCGAGTTCAGGAACGAGTGCTATAGTTCCATTCAGAGATTCTCCCCCCACCAGCGAACATACACACCGCTCCACCAACGCTCTGTTGCCCTCCAGAGTCTGCTCACTGGAAACTAACAAAGTCGCCCTGCAACAGCCTTCTCCTCACTGGCCGGCCGCAGTGATCTCCCCTTGATTAGGTATCATCCTCCCCCTCTCCCACTTGCAGCAGAAGCTGCAATAGCCCTTGCCTCCCCCTGGACAACGAGCTGATAAATATCCTAAACCCGTCCTTTCAACCAGATATATATATATACCCCTACTTCCCCTGGATAAACTCTTACTTCCGCTAGCCTGCACATTAACCCCCTCCTATCCTAACCCTGGACACAATATACAGCAGATGTATTAACACTAAGGGTATGTTCACACAGCAGCGCCTGTAACGGCTGAAATTACGGGGATGTTTTCTCCTGAAAACATCCCCGTAATTTCAGCCGTAACTGCATGTGCAGGTGCCTGAACGCCGCGTCCATTACGGACGTAATTGGCGCTGCTTTTCATTGGAGTCAATAAATAACGGCTCCAATTACGCCCCAACAAGTGACAGGTCACTTCTTTGATGCGGGCGTCTATTTACGCGCCGTCTTTTGACAGCGGCGCGTAAATATACGCCTCGTGTGAACAGACAAACGTCAGCCCATTGCTTTCAATGGGCAGATGTTTGTCAACGCTTTCAAGCCGCATTTTTCGGACGTAATTCGGGGCAAAAACGCCCGAATTACGTCCGTAATTAGTGTGTGTGAACATACCCTAACCCTGTACTATACAGAACATCATCCTCCCTGCCCTTCAATACCATCAGCAACAAAGAAAGATAACCCTTTCACTGCTATCATCAGCAAAGTCAAGTTAACCCCTTAACTGCCATACAGCTGCAGCTACAACCCCCATTTAACCTTTCTCTTTCCCTACAACCCCTTATCATATTAACCCCTTAGTTACAGGGACAGTTAGAGCCAGGTGGGGGAGGGTCACAGAAGTAAGAGGGAGTGAGTGTATTATATTTTATATGTGTATTTAGGTGTGTGTGTGTGTGTGTGTGTGTGTGTGTGTGAGTGTGTGTGTGTGTGTGTGTGTGTGTGTGTGTGTGTGTGTGTGTGTGTGTGTGTGTGTGTGTGTGTGTGTGTGTGTGTGTGTGTGTGTGTGTGTGTACTATGATAAGATTGTAATATCTTTGCTTTTTTATTGTACCATGTATAGTGTTAGGCTACATTTACACGACAGTGAAAGAAATGGCCATTAAAAACTGGCCATTTTGCATCAATGTGTCTCCAAATTTTCATCCATTTCCAGTCCGTCTGTCCGTTTTTAATGGCCTTTTGTCAGCCTACCATCTGAAAACACCACAGTGCCCATGTAGATAGTGCCACAATGTCCCTGTAGATAGTGCCCAGTGTAGATAGCGCCCACATAGTGCCATAGTACCTTCATAGTGCTACAGTGCCCACTGTAGATAGTGCCACAGTGCCCACATATAAAGTGAGTGTCATAGTGCCCACATATAAAGTGACAGTTCCCTCATAGTGCCACAGTGCAAATTTAGATAGCACCACAGTGTCCCCTGTAGATAGTGTCACACCCCCATATAGTGCCACACCCTGCTGTAGACAGCACTACCCCCATGTAGGTAGCACCCCCCTGGAGATAGCACCAACCCCCACTGTAGTGAGCACCCCCCGTAGATAGCACCCCACTTTAGATAGCACCCCCATTGTAGTAAGTGCCCCCCCTATAAATGATAACACCCCCTATGTAGGTAGCGCCACTGTAGCTCCGTGTAGGAGCAAAGTCCCTCTGGCTGGGGATTCCACTCCTAGTGGTAGCCCCTGATATCACTGTCCATATATGGGCAATCACGTCAAGGGTTTTTCCTTATAGATGGGGACCCTGATGTCTCTGTCCATATATGGACAGTGACGTCAGGAGAGGGGAATCTCCTGCCAGAGCAGGCCAGGGATTCCGCTCAAGAAGTAACTCCTTGACGTCACTGTTCATATATGGATAGTGATGCCGAGGACTTCTCCTGGAGCGGAATCCCCTGCCAGTGCGGACTGGGGATTCCGCTCCAGGAGTAACCCCTTGACGTCACTGTCCATATATGGAAATTGACGCCGGGTTGCTTCTCCCTGAGTGGAAACCCCAACTAGAGCGGGCTGGGGATTGCACTCCAGGAGCAACCCCTTGACGTCTCTGTCCATATATGGATAGTGACGCCGGGTTGCTTCTCCAAGAGTGGAATCTCCTTCCAGAGCAGTGTCTGGTCGCCGGGGATTCCACTCCTTCAGGGAGCTACAGTGACGCTATATCTGGGGGATGGGGGTGTTGCTATCTTCAGGCACGGGAATGCTATCCACAAGATTGGAGTCCCCGGCCAGAGATCTTGCGATGCTCTGTCCGGGGACTCCATAGTTGAAAGCCCGACATCACTGTCCATATATGGACAGTGCTGTCCGGGACTTCCCAGAGCTCAGTGCTCAAAGTAGCGCTGTGTGCGTGGAATCCTCGGCCAGGATCAATTTTTACCGGCCGTTACATAGTTAATACGGTTGAAAAAAGACACATGTCCATCAAGTTCAACCAAGGGATGGGAAAAGGGAAGGGAAAAATTTCTACATATAGGAGCTAATATTTTTTTGTTCTAGGAAATTTTCTAAGCCTTTTTTAAAGCCATCTACTGCCCCTGCTGTGACCAGCTCCTGCGGTAGACTATTCCATAGATTCACAGTTCTCACAGTAAAGAAGGCTTGTCGTCTCTGCAGGTTGAACTTTTTTTTCTCCAGACGGAGGGAGTGCCCCCTTGTTTTTTGAGGGGGTTTTACATGGAACAGGATTTCACCATATTTTTTGTATGTGCCATTCATATATTTATATAAGTTAATCATGTCCCCCCTTAGATGTCTTTTTCAAGACTAAATGGCTTTAATTCTTTTAATCTTTCCTCATAACTTAGATTCTCCATGTACCTTATTAGCTTTGTTGCTCTTCTTTGTATTTTTTCCAACTCCAGGGCATCCTTTCTATGAACTGGAGCCCAGAACTGAACTGCATATTCTAGATGAGGCCTCACTAATGCTTTGTAAAGTGGTAATACATTACAATATCTTGCTAATATCTTTCAGGAAACAAGGATAAAAACTGATCCATTGACTTCTATGGGAGCCGACGTCAAAACGGCCAAATATAGGACATGTGAATACACGGCCGTGTGAATCCACCCATAGAACTCTATCCTTCTGAAAATGGCCATGTGACGGCCGTTACAAAAACGGCCATCGGACGGACGCTTTTCACTGTCGTGTGAATGTAGCCTTAGTATACTCATTATACATTGATAGGTATCATATGTATTGGAGTATACTAATACTATATTGTGATTATATATATGTTGTGTATACTGTGTTTTATTGCTAGTGTGATTGTGTGTTTGTAATAAACCATGCTTTATTATACACTTGTGTCGTGAATCACCGTGCACACACACTTAGTTAATAAGTCGACCAGAAAGTGTAATACAAGGGAAAAGGAAGGGGAACTAGGCATAACCCTAGCGACCCTAATAAAAGGAGGTAGTACTAGTGGGGGACACTAGCCCAGTAAACTCCATCTGTGGTCGTAAACTGCTGATAGGATACACAGCAGGGCTCAGAATGGAAGAAGTGCTATTTGGGTTTTGGAGTTCAATTTTGGTGGAATGGTTTTTGGGTTCCATGTTGCATTTGCAAAGCCCCTGAGGGAACAAAATAGTGACTCCATTTACGAAACGACACCCCTCAAGGAATTTATCTAATTTATCTAGGGGTATAGTGAGCATTTTGACCGCACAAGTTTTATGCTGAATTTTTTGAGAATTAGACCGGAAAAAAATAAATTTGTTTCCAATAAAAGTGAGATCTTTTTTTTTTCATTTTTACAATGGATAAAAGAGAAAAACCACCCCAACATTTGTAAATTTCTCCATAGTACGGCAATACCACATATGTGGTCATAAACTGCTGTTTGGACACACGGCAGTGCTCAGAACAGCAGGAGTGTTATTTGGCTTGCAGATTTTCGGTATTGCTTTTTGGGTGCCATGTCACACTTGCAGAGCCCCTGAGGTACTAGTACAATAGAAACCCCTGTGAAGTGACTCCATTTTGGAAACGACACCCCTTAACGCATTCATCTACGGATGTGGTGAGCAATTAGACCCACAGGTGTTTCAAAAATTATAATTAGGCAGTAAAAAATTTAAATTGTTTTAATGTTTTTTCCGTTTATAATGTGGGGGCATATGTAAGCTATGTGAAGTACATCAGGGCATATTAAAGAGGTATAATAATGGGGTAAATAAATAATCCATAGATATGTGGCCAGCGTCGCACTGATAAATGATGTACAATCCTTTTGGAACACTCTCTGCACTTTTTGTTTCACCATATTCTTTTTTTGTTAACGGAGCTGTTTGTGGGCTTATATTTTGTGGGACAACCTGTAGCTTCTATTGGAACCATTTTGGGGTAAATGCAACTTTTTGATCACCTTTAATTTAATTTTTTAGGAGGCGAGGTGACAAAAACCAGCAATTCTGGTATTATTTGTAATTGTTGTTTTTTTTACGCCGTCCATCGCTATAAATGACATATTACATTTATTTTGTCAGTCCATAAGATTAGGGCAATACCAAAAGTATAAAGGGTTTTTTAAATGTTTTACAGGTTTATAGGTTTGCACAATAAAACCACTTTTTAAAAAAATATATATATAGATTTTTTGTTTTACCATATTCTAAGAGACGTAACTGTTTATTTTTCCATCAAGAAAGCTGTGTGAGGGATTGTTTTTGCGGGACGGGATGTAGTTGATATTGGTAGGTACATGGGGTGCATGCTACTTTTTGATAATTTTTTATTCCGTTTTTTTAGAGGTGATGTGACCAAAAAATGGTGTTATAGTTTTATAGTTCGAGTCTCTACAGATACTAAATATGTATTTTTTTAATGTTTTATTTTTTTCCTATAATAAAAGACTCATTATGGCAAAGAAGGTGATTTTTAGATTTTGAACTTGAATTTTTATTTTATTTTTCTACAACATTTGTTTTTAAATTACCCGAAGTACATGTTAAATGGAGGTTTTTTTTCTACATACATGTTAAACATAGCGTGTGAGGAATGCCTAACAGTGGCATCCGTCACCCATAAGCTATAAAAATATTTGTTTAACGAATACGTCATGAATTCTCATGACCCTTTACATGATGTAGTCCTTAAACGCATACATTATAGTCTATGGGTGACGAATGTCACTGTTGGCCATTCGTCACAATCTCTGGCCTCATGCCCACTTTCGGTACAACGGCCAACGGAATTGTGCATGCAGCCTAACATGTATGTATGTCGAAGAAAGCTCCAGTGACGTAACTGGAACTGGTAGCCCCAGTGATGTAACTGCCCATATATGGAAAGTTATGTCACTAGGGCTACCCCAGGGAAGATCCAGTGATGTAGCTTCACTTATCCCATGTGTTACTCTCTCAAAGCACCACTGTGAGCAAGAAGATAATCCCCCATTCAAGATACTCATGCTTGTGTACAGCGTTGCTTTGATGGGGAAGCACAGGGGAGAGGACAATGGGAGGGAGGGTACTGGGAGTCCGCCACCCCCATTCAAGATTGTCAAAGCAGCTGGAGGCTAAGGTGTACTGAATGTGTGACAAGCTGCCTCCACAAGGGCACTTCATTCTGGATCTCTTCTTTCTGGCCCAGTGGTGTAGCTATAGTGGTCGCAGCGGTCACAGTTGTGACTGGGCCCCCAAGCCTGGGGGGCCCACGGGGCCCCCGTTGCCATACAGCCTGCTGATTAAATACATTTTCTGTGCCGTGAAGCCGGCACTTCCTGGTTACGGTCACATGGTACACTTAGTGTACTATGTAACCGTGATGTCACATGAGGGGCGTTCCAGCCAGCGTGGAAGAGCCGGTGCGGAGGACTCCAGGTGAGCTGCAGAGTCTGTATTGTAATGTAATGTATTGTGTTGTCTCGTAATGTATTGTGTTGTGTTGTAACGCAAACTGCACAACACAACACATTACAAACTGTGGGTCGCGGCCCCTTGGGGTTTCGTGTGAAGACGATCCAGGGGGTCACAAGTCACTCACCGAGGTCCCAATTTCATTCAATGCTGGAGCAAGGAGCTGACGGCTCTTGCTCCAGCATTCACTATGCCCTGAGCGGCTCGATGCAGGCAGGCACGATGTAGAGACATCATCGCACCTGCCTGCACAGAGTCACTCATAGCACACACCAGAAGAGGCGAGGATCCTCCACCCGGCGTGGGAACGGGTATAGGAAAGTGATTTTTCTATTTATGCACATATGGGGGTATTAGACTGTATGAAGGGCTGATATGGCGGGGGGTATTATACTGTATGGGCGGCTGATATGGGGGGCATTATACTGTATGGGGAGCTGATATGGAGGGGCATTATACTGAATGGGGAGCTGATATGGAGGGGCATTATACTGTATGGGGGGCTGATATGGAGGGGCATTGTACTGTATGGGACGCTGATATGGGGGCATTATACTGTATGGGGAGCTCATATGGGGGCATTATACTGTATGGGGGGCTGATATGGGTGAATTATACTGTATGGGGAGCTGATATGGAGGGACATTATACTGTATGGGGAGCTGATATGGAGGGGCATTATACTGTATGGGACGCTGATATGGGGGCATTATACTGTATGGGGAGCTCATATGGGGCATTATACTGTATGGGGAGCTTATATGGGGGGCATTATACTGTATGGGGAGCTGATATGGGGGCATTATACTGTATGGGGAGCTGATATGGGGGACATTATTCGGCATGGGGGGGCACTATTCTGTATGGGTGCAGCTACGTGCGGCACTATACTGTGGGGGCTGGTATGGGGAGCATTATACAGTATGGGGCTGTTATGGGGGCATTATACTGTGTGAGGACAGCTATGGGAGCATAATACTGTGTGGGAGCATTATACTATGGGGGATGTTGGGCAAGGCGGCTGGGCATAGGTGCGCGCAGGAGTCTGGTGATGGTGGTATTGGGGGGGGTAGGGGGGCCCAAGCTGAATTCTTGCACCCGGGCCCATGAGCCTTTAGTTAGGCCCCTGATCTGGCCCATGGGTTTTACAAGCTAAACTGACTATTACTTGTTTTCAATGTCATGCAACATACAGTATTAATCATTAGCATGTTGAACTGCAAACGTAAGGGGTGGACATTCATTTGTAAGTGGATGGTACTCTAAATTATTCATGTGAATTGTACAAAAATATTTCTGTCTAATTTTCATCATATGTTGTGGCTGCTCAATCATTTTTTCACATAGTGTTTGTTTTTGCTGCTAGGCATTATTAATACATGACTGTGACTTTTCTGTCTGTGGCTGCTAGAATGTCATTTTTCTTGCTTACATAATCTATAGCTGCCTCCATAAATTTAGGCAACAGGTTTCAGTTACCTTTCAGCAACCATTGCATTATACACCCACATTTAATTATGTGTCCTACATAGGGTTGTCACATTTTCTACCCAAAAACACCGGCCAGGTTTGGTGTATATAAACAGGTGCTGTTTGTGGTGTTTTTGGCTGCAATTTAATGCAAATTACAAAATAATTTTTTTTTAAAAAGGCATGTGTGAATACACCTCAACATGAGTAAAAAAAAAAGTGGATGTGTTTTTGGGGGTGTGAGTTCAGAGGTGACTGTGCGGGAAATCTGCAGAGGATTACAGTACAACCCACGTGGCTGAGATTTGAACACATTTTTGTGGATGTTCAAAGCAATATTTCCCCCTTTTTTAAGGAAAATAAATAAAATCTGCAGTGAACCCGCAGCAAAATACGCAAGTAACACTTACGTCATACGTAAACATACTTGTTTTTCCAGCAGATTCTACAGAGGCTCGGAGAGTGATCTAGGAAATATGGAGAATAATACCTTGAATTCTTTATCCTGTTCCTCAAACCATTCCTGAACAATCTTTGCAGCGTTAGGGCGCATGATCCTGCTGAAAGAGGCCACTGCTGTTAGGGAATACTGTTGTCATGAAGGAGTGGACTTGGTCTGTAACAATATTTAGGTAGGTGGTACGTGTCAAAGTAACATCCACATAAATGCCAGGATCCAAGGTCACCTAGCACAACATTGTCCGGAGAATCACATTGCCTCCGCCGGTTTGACTTCTTCTTAAAGTACATCCTGGTGCCATCTCTTCCCTAGGTAAGCCACCTGGCTATTCACATGATGTAAAAACAAAATTCATCTGACCAGCCCACCTTCATAGATTCAATGGTCCAGATTTGATACTCATGTCCTGGCTGCAGGCACTTTCTCTCATGGCCAGGAGTCAGCACGGGCATTCTGACCAGTTTACAGCTACTCAGCCCCAAATGCGGCAAGCTGCGATGCACTGTGTGTTCTGTGGGACCTTCTATCATAGCCAGCAGTAACTTTTTCAGCAATTTGCGCTACAGTAGCAAAGGACAGGGCCTTTCATAGCCCAACAAATTTACTATACTTTACACCAGAAACTGGCATAAATTAAAGCAAAATCTATGCCAGTTTGTAGCTGGCGTAGATCTCCCTCTGTTGCACGGACAGCCAGGGATGCACCTAGTTTTTTAAGAGGAGTGCACCTCTAAATAAGCCCTCTTTATATTGAAACTGTCATATGAAACATCACCACTCTTAATACATTTTCCCCAGTGTTTTAATACCTGTGTTTTTCAATGTGTTTTTCTGTGTGGTGTTTTTCATTTTACAAATAATGTAATTCAAAGATCAAGTAACTCAAAGATACATGATTTATTCTGAAAAAAAAAACACCATAAAAAAGACAAGAGGTTTATGGCACAAAAACACCCAATTGCTTGAAAAAATGCCATACCAACCCCATGCCACAAAGTCAAAAAAGACATGACAAAACAAAAAAAAATACCACAAAAAAACAACATATGGCTAGTAGTATGTTTAGTATTTTCCTTTTGACTTCGAACTAAAATCAAGGCCGCAGTATTTTTACTAAAAAAAAGTGACAAAAAGGTTACAAAAAACATGGCGTTTTTCCTAAAAATGATGCGTGAAGGCACCCTCTACTCACTTCTTCTTTTCTGTCTTCTATTTTTTCTGTCTTTTTTTTTTCCTGTCTATGAAATGTAAACCAAAACAGGTCAAACACCTCATGTACCAAAAGCGTTGTTGTTGCCTGTAGCAACCAATCACAAAAAATCCATATAGTACTATTCACGACGTGTTAACACATTACAATCATTATTGATTGAGGGACATTTTAAGCCATATCTGATATATTTTAGGAAAGATTTAGCAGATTTTAATTGGCTACATTCATTCATTTTGGTACAATAGAAACAGCGTTTATCAGGGTTATCTGTCGTATTAGGCAGAAATGTCAGGAAAAACTCCAGGTCATTGCATTGACCTGCTGTGCACACAAAGAACTCGATCACTAACACAAGAAAAAAAAATGGGTACAGAAAAGCGATCCGAATACTGTGCAAGAATCAACAGTTGTTTTAGCAGTTGGGCTTTTATAGCCAGATAATGAACGGGGAATATTATAGACTACACATCATTCATCACAGGCTTCCCTCACCCATATCTGGACATGACACAGGAAGCAACCCTCCATATTA
>NC_134689.1:69930085-69932585 GCF_050947455.1 Rhinoderma darwinii
ATAGGGACTGAGGGATTGGGGGATAGGGACACATCTAGGGTTGGTATATACAAGTCCATGGCATATCATGTCTCTCTCAGTCTATGGCATGCAGTGACATATTGTGCCGCTGTGCCCACTGTGGTTTCCTCTTCACCCAGCAGGATGTAGAGTTTCTCTTGCTCTTCCATGGAGCTGAAGTCCGGTAAGAGATCAGAGAGTCTCCTGAAGTGAGTGTCCCTCACTGCTGAGTATTTGGAGCAGTGCAGCAGGAAGTGGGCCTCATCCTCCACGGCCTCCTGGTCGCACTGTTGGCACAGTCGGCTCTCCCTGAGCTTGTAGATCTGTCTGTGACGCCCGGATTCGATGAGCAGGTTGTGGGCGCTCAGTCTGTAGCGGCTCAGGATCTGTCTGTCTCTGGGGTTTGGCAGTTTCTCCAGATATGGCGCCAGTTTATATTCCCGCTGTAGACTCCGGTATATTGTCAGTTTCTGGGATGTCTTTATGTTGTTCCTCCAGTCACTGATATACTCCTCTTGGTTCTCGTTTATTGTCTTCTTGATTTAGGCTTTTGTGAGGCCGCGCTGAGTGACATTTTCTTCAGGCCGGGTCAGGGTGAGATGTTCTGCGGGGCCTGGTTTACCTGGGACCCCTTGGTGTAGCAGGGCTTTATGGTGATAGGAACTTTGCCTGCTGCTGTGCAGATGGGCCCAGAATGATAGCGCCCTCTTCTGGATTGTGAGGTGTAGTGGGAATCTGCCCAGTTCTGCCCAACAGGCACTATTTGTGGTGCTCCGATGGACTTGGAGAAGGTGTTTGCAGAATTCTAGGTGGAAGATTTCTGTTGGGCTGGAATCCTACCTTGACCAGTCTGGGTATGTGTCCGGACCCCAGACTTCACTGGCATACAGGAGGATTGGGGAGATGATGAAGTCAAAGATTTTCAGCCAGACCGTCACTGGTGGTTTGAGATGATAGAGTTTTCTTCTGATGGCATAGAAGGTTTTGCACGCCTTGTCTTTCAGCATCTCTATGGCTTGATTAAAGCTTCCTGATTTGTTGATTTCTAGGCCCAGGTAAGTGTACCTGTCGGTCGCTGTGATTGTGGCGTTATTTAGTGTGAAGGTCGGGTGCCTGGGGGATTTTGAGTTTCTCTTCTGGAACACCATGATGTTGGTTTTCTTTGCATTGATGGGTAGTGCCCACGTGGAGCTGAATTTTTCTAGGATTTGCAGGTTGTCTTGGAGACCTTTCAAGGTTGGTGATAGTAACAGAAGGTCATCTGCATACAACAGGAATTTCACCTGGGTGTCATGGAGGGTGAGACCTGGTGCTGAGGAGGATTCCAGAGCTGTGGCCAGTTCATTGATGTAGATGTTGAAGAGCGTTGGACTGAGGCTGCAGCCTTGTCTGACTCCTCGGCTCTGCTGGAAATCAGCCGTTCTTCTCCCGTTCACCTTCACGCTGCATCTGTTCTCTGTGTAGGAGCTTCTGATGACGTCATAGGTTTTACCTCCTATTCCGCTCTCCAGCAGTTTCAGGAATAGGCCCGGGTGCCACACTGAGTCAAAGGCCTTCTTAAAGTCCACAAAACAGGCGTAAATCTTCCCATGCTTTGTATTGTGGACGTGGCTCTTGATGAGGCTGCGCAGGGTGAAGATGTGGTCAGTGGTGCGGTGGTTTGGCATGAACCCAGCTTGGCTTTGGTGGAGGACATTGTGCTGGGTGAGGAAGCTGAGGATTCTCTTATTCAGGATGCTGCTGAACAGTTTCCCCAGGTTGCTGCTGACACATATCCCTCGGTAGTTGGCTGGGTCGTACCTGTCCCCACTCTTGTGGATTGGTGTTATAAGGCCTTGGTTCCAGATTTGAGGGAAGTAGCCGGCATTCAGCACTATATTAAATAGTTTTACTATTGCGGCCTGTATTTCTGGCGGGCTGTGTTTTATCATTTCTGGTGAAATTCAGTCTAGGCCGCTGGATTTTTTACACCTTATGTCTGAGGTTTTCTCTGTTACTTCTTGCAGTGTTATTGGTGTATCCAGGGGGTTTTGAGAATCTTTAAGTGTTTCCTCCATCGCCTTCAATTTTGATATTATTTGTTTTTGTTCTTGGCTTTGTCCGTCTTTCGGGATATCTTTGTAATAATTATTTTACTGTCAGGGAACTTTTGTTGTGCCATCTTTTCTAGTTGGGTCAGTTGTTCTGCAATCTGCTGTTGCTGGTCTTGGAGGTTGTTTGTACCCGTGTGTATAATGAGATGGTTTGGATTGGTAAAATGTGGGTTATTGATGACTGATGTGACTTGTTGGATAGTTGCACAGTGAATTTTACATACCCTTTTTCCTGGGAAGAGTCGCCGTGAATTAAGGTATTTGCCATTTGAGTCTATTATTAGGACAGTATCAGGACATTGTGACTTGCGGGTGGCTTGTCTGATGCTTGTGTCCTGGGTCCTGCTTGGTGGTGGTATGTGAGGTTGCTGTGGTTCTGTGCTGGAGGTTTGGTTGGCGGTCGGCTT